>NW_024091446.1:0-17067 GCF_014356525.2 Nilaparvata lugens
ACAATAACACTGGAGACACACGAGTCTGCTATCTCTTCATAGTGAATGATTTAATAGAATCAACAATATTTGCAATTGAATAATCACATTTTCTCGAATTAAGCTTATTTTCAATTTTAGGTGAAAATGTTACTGACATTAATTGTAGAGATTTTCATGCACAATCTACTCCACTTGATTTTTTTCGTTTCATTGTATCTGAAGCCTGATAATTGGGAATCTATCTGCATTGATGGGGCGAAGCTCCTGAAATTTTTACAGATATGGGACTTGTGGCAGTTGATAGAGCTTATCGATGACTATTTTAGGTATGAATTTGATCAAAATCGTTGGAGCCGTTTTCGAGAAAATTGCAAAAAACCCTGTTTTTGACAATATTTTCGCCATTTTAGCCGCCATTTTGAATTGCATCAGATCGAAATTGTTCGTGTCGGATACTTATATCGTAAGGACCTTAAGTTCCAAATTTCAAGTCATTCCGTTAATTGGGAGATGAGATATCGTGTACACAGACGCACATACACTCATACAACACACACACACACACACCACACACCACACCACACACACACACACACACACACACACACACACACACCACCCACACACATACAGACCAATACCCAAAAACCACTTTTTTGGACTCAGGGGACCTTGAAACGTACAGAAATTTAGAAGTGGGGTACCTTATTTTTTTCCGGAAATCAATACTTTCCTTACCTATGGTAATAGGGCAAGGAAAGTAAAAATGTGGAAGAAGCAGATTTAAATTCAGAAATGGAAGTATACTGGCTATAAAATGAAATGTATACTGATTTTAATTAGTATAGTTAGTGTTAGAGTTCCCTGGGCAAGTACTAATTATCTTGTGAACTCTCCCAATGAAAACGTTCATGGTAGAGTAGTAGTTTTTAGTAGAGTAGAGTTGGATAGTACTGTACCACTTGCCTTCCCCCACCACCGCTTCTCACTCTACTCTACCACTACTATGCTAATGAAAACAGTCTCCAGCTAGTAGAGTAGAGTTGTGCCGAAGGCTATCAAGTTTAACAAGTATTGTTATTCATTAAAAAGTATAAATTAATTGAAAAGTGTTAATTTATGAAAAAGAATTGGCATTTTAAGGATAGTTCAGTTTACTAGACAACACAATAATATTTACCTAGAGTGGAAAAGATTGATTGAGTACTTTATTTATGTAGGCTACAATATATACTGGCTTATACACTTATATACAATAGCTTACAATACAGCAAAATTATAGATGAATTTACATAATATAGACTAAGAAAATAATTATTGAACTGTATATGATATGAAAAAGCAATTTGTAATATAATAACTATAGATAATTATATTGTTATGCATCTACATAAATTGGCGGAGCTTTGGACATATCAATGTCCATTCTTCGGAAAGAATATTAAAAATATCCTCCCCACTAACTCTCTACCAAATGAGAGATTAGATCAGATTCCTTTATTTATGTATGTTACAATATTTACTGGCTGTAATGCTTATTATTATTCAGCGAATTTTACAAAGTATAAATAATTAATCAATGAGAATAAAGATTGAATCAATATTAGAATAACGATAATATAATATTGCGATGTAACTTCATAAATCGGCGGTGTTTCAAAAAATAATTGTCGATTCTTAAGAGGATATAAAATAATATCCTTTCCATCAACACACGACCGGTGTCGTGAGATTGATTGATTGATTGAGTACTTATTTATGTAGATTACAATATAAGGCTTATACACTATATACAATAGCTTACAATACAGCAAAATTATGATGAATTTACATAATATAGACTAAGAAAATAATTATTGAACTGTATATGATATGAAAAAACAATTTGTAATATGATAACTATAGATAATAATTATATCGTTATGCATCTACATAAATTGGCGGAGCTTTGAGAGAGAGAGAGAGCGAGAGAGAGGAGAGAGAGATAGAGAGAGAAATAAATAGAACAGAAGAGACACTACTGGAGAAAGAAGAGACGAAGAAGAAGAAGTAGAAGAGGGATATGAAGAAGAGACAAAATGTGGATGAAGGAGTAAAATTCAAAAATGGAAGAAAACTAAGAGAAATTACAAAAAACTAAAATATATATGTTGAGAAACGAAAATTTACCTATATTTATAATAGTGCTCATCATATATTTTGAAACTGCACTTGAACACAATATGTAGTCTTAATGTGAAGACATGATATATATATGACTCTACAAACTATCTAACATACGGTACACAGAAGACAGAAAAATTATTTAACAGATGAAGACGATGAAAAAACGCTGTGATGAAGAAGAAGAAGAAGAAGAAGAAGAAGAAGAACGAGAAAGAGAAGAAGAAAAGAACCGGATCTCGAAAGACGTTTCTTTTTTTAAAGCTGAGATATTGTGTGAGTGAGTCACCCTAATTTGCATAATATATGTATATCTGTACAATATGCAAGCCTCTTACGGTACTCTGCTGTCGTATAAATAGATATACACCATTCACTATCGAATGGCTCTGTCTGAATATATATGGATATACACTATCCAATATCATACATTTCTTTATAGATACAGATATAAACTATTCAGTGACAACCAGCTCTGTCTGAATATACAGATATACACAATCCAATATCAAAAATCTCTGTATAAATCTATATATATAAAAGCGAAATGGCACTCACTCACTGATTGACTGACTGACTGACTGACTCACTCACTCACTCACTCGCAGAACTAAAAATCTACCGGACCAAAAACGTTCAAATTTGGTAGGTATGTTCAGTTGGCCCTTCAGAGGCGTACTACGAAATCTTTTGGCGATATTTTCACTCTAAGGGTGGTTTTTAAGGGTTTAAATTTCGTCTTTTAGCATGTATATTCTTCTTATTCCAATATCTTAATCATAATTGAAATGTCCATACCATATGTTAATATAGAACTATAATCTAGATAGAGTACCTCTTCGAAACAGTTGTCAACTGGCAACTAAATTAATAATTTTGTCAGGTTGGCATTAAGTTGAGTTGACTTTGTTAGGTTGGCACCAATTGAAGATTTAATGCATTTATCGCGGAAAAAATGATTGGGCACTGCTACTTCAATCCTGGGAATATTTATTACTAGCCGTCAGGCTCGCTTCGCTCACCATATCCGTTTAGCCAGACGTTTAGTCTGGATCCCCGACTGGATCGTCCTAACATATGATAAAAATTTTCAAACGAAAAATGCAGGCGAGCGAAGCGAGCCTGCTGACCATTCTTGGACGATCCAGTCGGGGGTCCAGGGGGCGGAGCCCCCTGGCTAGACGGATATGGCGAGCGAAGCGAGCCTGACGGCTAGTACAAAAATGAACTATCAAACCGACCAGCTCTTCTCAAACAGCTGATCAATACTGTTTGTTTAGCAAATATAGATATAGAAAAGAACTGCATGATATTATAGTAGTCATGAAATAAACAGTATGCCAAACACAGATGAGAGATGACACTTCTAGAATAATTTATCAATATCTATTTTGTCAGAGTTTAGTGTTTTCAAAATTCACTGAACTCTGCGTTTTATTTTTATTTAACTTCTTCTTCTTTTTCTGTTTCCACTTCAACTTATATTTATTTTTCCACTTGAGCTTTAGTCGATATTTCGGATTCGGAATAATTACATCTAGTTATGAAATTTTTACTAGTAGTTCTGTGAACAGTAGACCTCACGCAGTTTCTCATCCACAAGTATCTGATGTCACCTGTTCTAGTTGATTCAGTTAAATCACAATAATTCACAGTTGAATCATAATTTACTCTTAAAAACTGTTATTTCTTTTCTCCAAGATCAAAAATTCACTTATGTTAATAAACTCATTTATTTATCCAGTTCCGTGATAATCTTTCCATCTGATAAAAATATTTCTCAACTTTTTTTTATTTTTTTTCAATCAAGTATATTATAATTTCTTCAGCATTATTTAGTTCATTCAATCATTTTTCATTTTATTTTCAAAATCACCCAATAGATTTGGTTTTCAAATGTGAGAATATTGATACTGATCATAAAAAATATTGAAACCCCCACAGAAATAGACACGGTCAGACATCTGTGTAATGCATGCAATGAATAATCCACAGGTCAGCTGATTGATTATGAATAATTCTATAGTCTGATTGATCCTATTTTCAAAGTAGTATACTGATATCAGAGTAGCCTATGGAGGAATTCCTTTTCTTTTCTTATTATCCTTAAAATGCAAAATTTCAAAAAACCTTGTGTATACATCGACGCACAGTTGGAAAAGGAATATTCCTGCCAAATCTCGTAGAATTCTATCAACGCATTTGGCCGTGAATGCGTTACATACAGACAGACAAAAGAAAAGTTAAAACATATAATAAACATAGAATCAATCATGGAGAACAATTAGTTCTATGAAACATTTTCCATACTGTTTCATTCTCATTTTCTTCATTATAATGATATTTTTCCCATGAGTATTATAAATGTTTTTTTATATTAAATTTTTATAACATTTCTACATCTAGGTTATCAATTTTCTTTTTTTTTTAAATTCGTGGAGTGATCCGTGGTCTAGTGGATAGAGTGCTTGCGTAGCAGCATAGAGATCCCGGGTTCAAACCCTCTCAATACCAAAAAAGTTTTTTAACCAGATCACTCCCGTGTTATCGGATGGGCACGTTAAACTGTCGGTCTCGGCTGAAGTATGACAGTCGTAAGGCCCATTGACGGCTTAAATTATATATTCAGGCGGTGGGACCTTCCCGCAAGTGACTCCCCACCAACAAAAGCCATACGAATTTACTTTTTACTTTAAATTTGTGTATAGAAATGTGGTTTTTATGAACTTCTAATGACTCGCAAAATGTATCTTTATTAGAATTTTTAACTTTTGGCATAAAATCTTAAACAATAGCAAAATTAGTGGCATCCCGACACATATTCATATATATATAGTGGGGGCCACATTTTCTTAGATCAGCAAGAGTAATCAACCAATTGTATTAATACTTTGTAAATAATTGTAGCTTATATGCTTTTTGTAATCATGTCTATATTTTGAAAAAACTCCTCTGGTCGTGTTGTACCCTCGACCAGAGACATTATTATTATTATATAACAATTAATATATATATATAGTACTAGCAAGTTACCCGTGCTCCGCGAGAGTCTTTTAAGACTTGAAAAAACCGAAAACTTGACCTACTGAAACCTTGAGAATGTGAAATAGTTCCAGAATTTTATTCTTCGATATTTGAAAGATCGACTTATCTGATATCGATAATTCTACTATCGGTTTATCTGATATCGATAATTCTACTATCGATTTATGATATCGATAATTCTACTATCGATACTTCGACTATCGATTGTTGAAAACGATATTTTTATATGCAATAAGAATAAGAATATTTATTTGCCATTAAATAAAACACTGTACAATGGGCATCGTCATTTCTGAAATAGAATATAAATGTCCATCCTCGGTAAATTGGGAATCTCAATGCAAAACGTCAAGTGAATCAGTTGAGTAGTTGAGACGTGATGATGCGTCATTCGTGAATTTCCTATCACTCACTTTCCACATATTTAAACGTTTATTGCCATTGTTCGCCTACTCGTGAACTTTATAAGAACAAGTAACATTTTCGCAAAGGTCCAAGTAAAACGTAGAGCAAAATTTTCTGAGTGGAGACTAGTAAAAGGAATTTAAGACAAGCATTCTCTCGACATAGTAATTTTTTTGTAATAAAATTGGCAAGAGTAAGTTGAGGTAACAAACAGTACGACGTTATCGAGGTGACTGATTTAATGACATTCAAAAATATTCAAATTGGACAACTAGAAGTGTTGAAAGTTGTGTTATTAATGTAAACGGTCAGAAATGTGAGCCCACACCTTCAATTAATTGTTGATGATTAGTGGTTTTGAAAACTAGTTATTTATTTATTCATGATTACCTGGTTTCACCAAATTATCTATTTATGTAAATTTTAAATAAATGAGTTTCTGAATAGAAATTTACAAACAGGAAACTGTCTACTATATCCATGAAAAAACGATCACTTGAGGGGATCAGGGGTCCAAGTACACTCTAGAAAGAATTTTACATTTTTCTAATTTCTCCACTTTCTTTTATTGGCGCCTAGCCCCTATGATACTGTATCATAGTGAGTTGATACTGTATCATTTGTAGTGATAGCATAAGAAGATATCCCATGGTATACGTCATGGTTCATGTCCCAAATTTCAATCCGATTTCTTGTTAACTCAAGCCGATTACTGTCGACTACTGTCTATTATTAGTGTGTTGTTGGGAGTGTAAGAGTGTAAGAAGGGCACAGTATGAGAGACTACCAGCGTCACATAGCTTCACCAAAAACAACTACTAGGACTATCGGCTTCAGTTAACACTCACATTTGCAACATAGACACCCTATACACTGTCTATTATTAGTGTGTTGTTGGGAGTGTAAGAGTGTAAGAAGGGCACAGTATGAGAGACTACCAGCGTCACATAGCTTCACCAAAAACAACTACTAGGACTATCGGCTTCAGTTAACACTCACATTTGCAACATAGACACCCTATACACTGTCTATTATTAGTGTGTTGTTGGGAGTGTAAGAGTGTAAGAAGGGCACAGTATGAGAGACTACCAGCGTCACATAGCTTCACCAAAAACAACTACTAGGACTATCGGCTTCAGTTAACACTCACCTTTGCAACATAGACACCCTATACACTGTCTATTATTAGTGTGTTGTTGGGAGTGTAAGAGTGTAAGAAGGGCACAGTATGAGAGACTACCAGCGTCACATAGCTCACCAAAAACACTACTAGACTATCGCTTCAGTTAACACTCACATTTGCAACATAGACACCCTATACAGTGTCGATAGCCGATAGTCCTAGTAGTTGTTTTTGGTGAAGCTATGTGACGCTGGTAGTCTCTCATACTGTGCCCTTCTTACACTCTTACACTCCCAACACCACTAATAATAGACAGTGTATGGGTGTCTATGTTGCAAATGTGAGTGTTAACTGAAGCCGATAGTCCTAGTAGTTGTTTTTGGTGAAGCTATGTGACGCTGGTAGTCTCTCATACTGTGCCCTTCTTACACTCTTACA
Source organism: Nilaparvata lugens (assembly GCF_014356525.2). Taxonomy (NCBI): domain Eukaryota; kingdom Metazoa; phylum Arthropoda; class Insecta; order Hemiptera; family Delphacidae; genus Nilaparvata; species Nilaparvata lugens. The sequence goes on from NW_024091446.1 coordinate 7,157, forward strand.
CTCCCAACAACACACTAATAATAGACAGTGTATAGGGTGTCTATGTTGCAAATGTGAGTGTTAACTGAAGCCGATAGTCCTAGTAGTTGTTTTTGGTGGAGCTATGTGACGCTATTTGGTGAAGTTATTTTGTTACGCTTGAATCTACTACGGTCTACCTCGTTTATTAGAAATCTCTCGAAAGCAATATATCTCAGTTATGTGTTATTAAAAACATGTTTTCTAATCGAAGACCACTGTTAAAAATTGTCTTAATGTCTATCAAGTGGTTTATTCATTCAAAATACTAAATTGGCAGTTGCTGTACTCAAGCAAAACCGTTAAAAAATTCTCTATCCCAGAAATTCAAATTATTTGTTTTTTGCCCAATTTTTCTCAGTTTCAAAATTTCTTCGCAGTCATCTTTATCAATGGCAATAAAAACTTCTATCAATTCCTCCATTATAATTATTTTTACATTTAAATAATGATTCACTATAGCCTAAATTAATAATAATGATTATCGTCTACAGAAGCATTAAAAACAACCGTCGAAAAATAATTACTATCAGCTGTTTCCCCATCAATCTTTACAGATGTCAAGATAATCCAATATTTGGTTTAAACCTCCTCTTTGAGGTTTAAACTTTCCCAGAGTTTAAACTCAATACAGAGTTTAAACTGATACTGTGCAAACGGAATTTCAGTTTAAACCAAAAAAATCCAGATTTGATTTAAGCTTTAGCTTAAACTTACACTGTTCAAACGGCCCTTACACTCCCAACAACACAATAATAATATACAGTAATATACTTGAAATTTGAAACAGAAACGACCTATACCATGGGATATCTACTTGTGCTATCTTCTCTCTATGATATAATCGATATAATAAATTAATTAATTAATATTTGTGTTTGTGTTTCCAAATAAATTAATTAATAATTAATATTTGTGTTTGTGTTTCGACAGCCGACTCACCGCTAACCCCAACCAGCAACGGTGTGATCCACCCTGGAGGTGTGACCGCCTTGGAGCAGAGTGGGCTTCTCATGGACAGTCCGGCGAGTGTGATGAGGCGCCATCACCGACATGCCACCAAACTCAAGATGGGTGACACAAGGGATGACATTCATGTCTGCATCATGTGTCTAAGGGCTATCATGAACAACAAGGTGGGCTCCTTCAATCGATTATTGAAAAAAATGTACTGATAATTACTATAATATCTATAGTATCTTATTCACCGAGCGAAGTGAGGTCTAAGAATCAATCGACGGTTTGGCATTTCTCTTAATTTTTAAATGTTTATATGTTACGCATTTACGGTGAAACGCGGTAATAGATTGTCATGAAATTGACAGGTATGTTCCTTTTTAATGCGCGCGACGTATATCCAAGTTTTTTTGAAATTTTGCATTTCAATGATAATATAAAAGGAAAAAGGAGCCTCCTTCATACGCAATATTAGAAATTTTGCATTTCAAGGATAATAAAAAGGAAAAATGAGCCTACTTCATACGTCAATATTAGAGTAAAATTCAGACTATAGAATATTATTCATCATAAATCAGCTGACAAGTGATTACACAGATGTATGGAGAAGTCAGTCTATTGCCGTATTTCCATAAGGTCTATAGTTTCAATCAGGTACTTGTGGATAAAATACTGCGTGAGGTCTAATTATGAATTATTCCGAGTGGAAAAGATTGAGCATGTAAGCTCTCAATTAAGTCTCGTAACATTTTCCCTAAAATTGAAAATAAGCTTGAAATTAGAAAATTTGATTATTCAATTGCAAACTGTTGGCAACTGTTGATTTATTAAATCATTCACTATGAAGAGATAGCAGACTTGTGTGTCTTTAGCGTTATTGTCCTGTCACCAGCTGGCTGGATCATTGAATAGTAGACTTGAGATGCGCGTGAACACTAACGTCAGGTGATAAATTTTCATAACGGCAAGGAAAGTTGTGTGAGTGCGCCACACCAGATTTTTTCAAGTTATTAACGTTTAAAATTTCAATTGTCAGTTGACTGTTGAAGTAATTCAATAGGTTTAAGTCTGGAAGCGATTGTCAAATTAAATTTAAATAAATCGATTGTCAATTAAAGGAATAAATAAACTGTCAAATAAATTATTGAATTATCAAATAGATGAATAATTTTTATTTTTTGTTGATAGTATGGCTTCAACATGGTAATCCCAGCACACAGAGGCCATCAACTGTATAGCACTCAGCCTCACGCACAAAAGTCTCAGGTAAGCTAACATTCACTGTAAATTGTCAGCATGCTTCCTATTATACATCATAGCTACTCATTCAGTTCATGCTCATATACCAAAGTATAGTTGGAATTATTGGTCATATGAATAAAGTTAAGCATTTTGCTCATACTTCTAAAATATGGAGCATTTGCTTCATTTTCTATGAATGAACGTGAGCAAACCTTTTGCTCATGCTCATAAAAAAAGTTTGAGCATTTGCTCAAAAGTAAAAGCTTATACTTAGAATTGTATGAATAAACTAGAGCATTTGCTCAACTTTTGAAGCAAATGCTTCAAAAAGGTGAGTCTAGTCTAGAGCAGCTTATCACCTTTGCTCATAGTAAAATGGCTCAATGAGGAAGAGGAACTATAACTAGATACGATCACAACCAATAGTGAGAAACTATAAAACTCTTTTAGATTCAACCATGATATATATAACCATTATTCCTACAAAAGGATAAATACAAAAGATAGCTACCTGATATAAAGATAGCCATCACAAAATAGGAAATAGGCATTTAAGAAGATGAGAGTGTAGACGATCATAAGAAGCTATTGATATTATAAGAATATGCTGAAGATTATTATAGAGATGACATTTTTTTCACGCTGTTATTTCAAAATTCTAACTCAACTAACCTAAAACTCTATTCGTAAATAGAAAACAGAGCAGACGACGCAAACACAAGCGGTGCCCCCTACTTGCATATATTTAGAGCTTCCGTGAGCTATAAAAACAAAGTAAGGCTACAAAAGCGAATCAGCTGATGAAAAATCTTTAAATACGTGAGCATTTGCTCCAGAGTTCAGGAGCATGAGGTAAGAGTATTAAGGTAAAGCTTATATAAAAGAGCAAATGCTTTTGCTTCTACCTTTTGCTCATAAGCAAAACCTCATGCTCCATGCTCTTGCTCATGAGCATTTGCTCTGGTTTTATTCATATGGCCCATTGACTCCAGCGAGTGAAAACAATTGGTTGGCATGGGAGTGTTTACACATGGACAGAACATCTATTTACTAAGGCCCGGTTGCACAAAAGCGGTTAAATTTAATCGTGATTAATCAAATCCCTCTTAGTTACTGAATCAATTATTGAATTTTATGTTTGGTTTTGAAGCAACTAAATTTAAAAATCTACTTCCTGTAAATAATTAAGGACTACTCATGATTGCTCAGGAAGGATTGCTCATGAGCAAGAGCATGGTTTGCTCTGGTTTTATTTCTTTGCTCTGTGTCGATCACTCAATACTCCTTCACAAGTTGAGTCACTTTTGAAGTACGTGGTTTTAGGTCATATCTGAGAATAGATCACAAATAGTTGATGTCAATGGAAAACTATCTGCCATTTCTTATCTTAAATTTGGAGTACCACAAGGTTCTGTTCTGGGACCACTGTTGTTCCTTGTAATGATAAAAATGATCTACCCAGTGTTTAACATCTTCTAAACCATAATGTATGCTGATGACACTTCTTTCCTAACTATTGACAGAGATTTCCAAATCTCAACAGAGTTGCTAGTCAAACAATAGACAAGGCTAATTCATGGTTCAAAGCAAATGGTTTCCTCCTCAATGAATCCGAGACGCAAAATGCAATATTCACATTGAATAATAGACATGAATTGTCAAACATTTTGTAAAAAAAATCAAATTATTAGGAGTAAAATAGATTACCATCTGACTTGGAGTGATCATATTGATTTACTGTGCAGCAAGTTATCAAAGTCTATATATTTGTTGAAGACTCTAAATATCATGTTCCATTCAACTATGTTTTAAATGTGTATTATGTTTTGTTTCATTCCACTTGAGTTACAGTGTTATTCTGTGGGGAAATTGTTCACGGGTGTCTGAAGTTTTGATTCTGCAAAAAAAGCGATAAGAATAGTAACTAACTTAATGTGAGAGCTCACTGCAAACCACTATTTGTCAAACTAGAGTCATGACTGTCATTTGTTTGTATATATATACGTTGCTTTTGTATATAAAATTGAAGGAAGAACCTTGCTTGTAATATTGATGTGCACAATCATAATACGAGGAGCTATAGAAATGTACATATTCCTCAAGTAAGGCTATCAAGGACTTTGAGAAGCCATTTTAATGTGGGAATAAGACTTTTTAATCATTTGCCATCATATGTCAGAGATCTACCTTATCCTAGTTTCAGAAAGGCAATAACAAATTCCTAAGCAGCTGTGTTTTTTGCAAAGTGTGAAGATTTTAGCTCAAAGATTTCCAGTTTCATTCAAATTTAGACTTTTAAATAACTATAAGTTACGTTCTAGATTTATTGATTCTAGACTCTAATAGTATCTATTGATTCAAAATTGCTCGTTTATCTGAGTATTGAAGAGCGTAAATTGTATTTTGAAAAGTGAAAGTGAGATAACCACATTTTGATTGGGACAGTATAGTATAAATTGGAAATGGGACAGTTTTGGGCATGAGCCTGTTGTGCCGCCTTTCCTCATCTCAAGTATTTTTAATCAATGTGATAAAAAATAAATGGTTGAATGGTTACTAAGTGGCAACCCTTTATAGTTTGACTGAATTTTATGAAAACTCCTTCAATTAATGTTTGTCTTATAAAATACTGTATATTATAGGACCTACTAGAATGTGTATAATATTATATTTCTTATTTATGAGTTCCTAGATGGTATAAATTTGTATTGAGTGGGTCTCCACCCAAATTATTAATGTAATGTTTTTTTTAAATTCTCTGACATTGTCTAATGCAATTTGTAATTGTTCTTTGACACAATAAATTATTTATTTATTCTGTTTTATTCATATGGGCCAATATCTTTTCAAAGTCAGAATTTCTTGTATATAACAGCTTCCCATCAAACTCAGCTTTCAATGCTCAATGTGTCAATTATAGTTGGAGTTATTCTGTTCCCCAAAAATTTGACAACATTGGAAAATACCATTACAAAATGAAACGAATTGCGAATTAAGGGGTAAAAGAAAGGAGACGGGGCCGCGCTACCTATGCACTGGGCTATTGTTCAAAAAGGTGCATCCTCTAACTCTCGACTAGCATACTTTATTGACCGAGCGAAGTGAGGTCTAAGATTCAAGTCGTCGGTTTGGCATTTCTCTTAATGTTATATTTGCGCATTTACGGCGAAACGCGGTAATAGATTTTCATGAAACTGACAGGTATGTTCCTTTTTAAATTGTGCGTCGAAGTATAGACAAGGTTTTTGGAAATTTCGCATTTCAAGGATAATATAAAGGAAAAAGGAGCCTCCTTCATACGCCATATTAGAGTAAAATCAGACTATAGAATTTTCATCATAAATCAGCTGACAAGTGATTACACAGATGTGTGGAGAAGCCAGTCTATTGCTGTATTTCCATAAGGTCTATAGTTTCAATCAGGATGAGAATACTGCGTGAGGTCTACTGTTCACAGAACTACTAGTTGTCCTCTGATTCCGCTTCATTACTCTCCTTAGTAGCCCCGTGTGGTTACTTGAAGACAATTCTAGCTGGTAGCTCCACTTATCTATTACTTTGCACATCACATTTGCTACTTGTATTTTCTGCAATTATTGAATGTGAATCAGTCAGTGATCAAGTACTTGTAATAATTGTATTATTCCCAATGTTTCATTTGATGGAACTCAACTTGCTCACAAACTGTATACAGACTAACTTGAGTTACATACAATTCGATAATTATTATTGAACTTACGATTTTTTGGCGTCCTTTCAAATCCTATTAGATTGAAAACCAACTTGGCAAACGTATGATATGTTTGTCAAGTCCCATTCAATCTCGTAGAATTTATAAGGACGGCTAGCAAATGTACGTCGAAAAATCGATGTGGGCTCTACCACTACCTCCGGAAACAAAGCCGTAGTGCGTTCGTGTGACGTGACGTCAGCTCAGGTAGGGCTCCTACACCAATAGAAACTCTAGCTGATATAGATCAGCTGAAATCAATGAATTTTTATTGGTGTAGGAGCCTAACCTGTGCTGACGTCATACGAATGTACTACGGCTTTGTTTACGGAGGTAGTGGCTTACACACCACGTACATTTGACTAAATTTGTACTTGTCATCGATAGTAATGTGTGTGTTTATCCAATCACTGTATGCCCACTGGTTTACAGCTGAAAGTGCCTTCAACTAACCACACTGGTCCACCAATATATTGCTCCGAGTGGAAACCTTAACAATAGACCACGAAAATGTCGAAATTCAATAACAATATGTGACCACTGAAGGGTCTCTAGAATTTCTAGCTGTCCATCCATTGTTTTCGGCGGCCCCGTCTCATTTCTTCAACCCCAATTATTAAGTACTAGCATAGAGAAACAACAGTGTAAGTAGATATCCCATGGTATAGGGCGTTTATGTCGCAACTTTTACTGTTATCTCAAGCCGTTTCGGTTGATTATTGTCGAATCTTACTGTTTTGTTGGGGTGAGAGTGTATGAACGGCACAATATGAGAGACTACCAGTGTCACACAGCTTCACGGCAAAGAATTACATGAACTATCGGCTTGAGATACAGTAAAGTTGCGACATAAACGCCCTATACCATGGGGTATCTACTTGCGCTATTGTTTCTCTATGGTACTAGCTAGCCCGGCGAACTTCGTACCGCCAAATAGTTAATGCATCTCATGACAAACTTTAGCTGGATGCACACCTGAGGAGGCGTGATGCGGCATCATTTGGCATCCAGGTGCGGCTTTCTTATTGGTTTGGATGGAAGAACTCACACACACTGAATCGGACATGGCGTGGAACGGTGTGATAAGGCAATCTCCATAAGATCAACTCTTTGTATTACCAAGCCACGCCTTCTCAGGTGTAGAGTATTAAGCTTCAGCTTAATCTGATGCACTATATTTTTATGAAAATTATCCAACAATCAGTATTTACTTTTCCTACAGTTACGTTGAAAAGTGGCCATTGCTGCACTGATTACAGAACGCAAAGAATCACTTCCGCTCTGTGCGGGAAATTTTTCTGCACTCCAGATTTGCAACATGGCAACGCAAAATACTAGTAGTTATATGAGCAACAGTGCAGCAAATCAAAATGAAGTTGGTACAGTGGACCTGTGGCTGCTATAGTGAGCAAGGTGCACCAAGCACAACGCCTAATTATTAGTATTAGATATTATAACCAAGGACAGCAACAGCACAGTGCCACCACAGCACACACCACACAACCGCCTCGCCATTCAAACACTACTAAGTTATTTGATGGATTTCAGGCAATTTTACCCATAATTACCCACTTTTCATTTCAATGGTAACTGTAGGAAAAACTTAATGTGAAATACGTGCGCAAAGTTTCCTCTGCTGCACTCAAAAACCATTCCGCCCTCGCCTACGGCTCGGGCGTAAACGTTTCTTTCGGTGCAGCAAACTGTCACTTTGCGCACTAGTTGCACAAATAACTATTTCAATTTTTTTTCAAATGCAATTTCAATTTATATCTCAATTTGGAATTCCTATGTTCTTAGTTAGTTGTGCAGCAGTTTGTATTTTTAGATATAGTTGAATGCAAACTTTGGTTGAATGCAGCTTGCTGGGAAATTGAATGGTATATCTCCTTGCTGCTGATTTTCCCGTGCATATTCTAAATTTAATTCGAGTTCTACGACCCAAGTTTGGACCTCGTTCGTACCGCGGCATTATTATTAGAATTAAAATTTTGTTTATCAGTAGAAAGAAAATAAAAAAACAGATCTACCGACGGCTGTTGGATGACGCAATTATTATACAGTGATTTTATTTCTGTGTGTGGCCAGCTCACAAACCTTCTCCCATAAGGATTACATGTAAACTTTGAAGGACCGTAGGAAGAGTCCTGAAGTCGGATTATAAATTTGATTGGCCATAAACCTGGTCCTGAACATAACAGAACTAAAAATTCATCAATTCGGTGCATACATAAAAAAGTTATTGAATGTCAAAATTTGAGGGTCGATTTTTTATTTATATAGATTTGCATCTCGATGTACTAGATCCTTTTGAGATGGTCAAATATCATTAGTATAAATAATGTTATGCCCCCACATGTATGCCTCTGATAAATTCTTGAATGAAAAGCACTCTTCGAATGAACTTCCTATAGTAGAGTAGTTTTGAATGTGATCCAGTAGTAATTTTTCTTATATGTTTGCAGGACAAAAGCGCTGGTTTTGGAGTTGTGGCTGCAATTTTGTCTGGTGAAAGGCGGCCATGAATAATTTGTGCGCATTTGACAAATTCAAAGACACCTGTCATGAAGAGAAACGATTTCAGACGCTCATGGACTATTTCATCAACTATGAGTCTTCCATGTAGAATTTATGGTGAGTTGAATATTCAGTTTCTATTTAAGCTATTTCGACTCTTCACAGAATTATTATCAAACTAGCCATCAGGCTCGCTTCGCTCGCCATATCCGTCTAGCCAGGGGGCTCCGCCTCCTGACCCCCGATTGGATCGTCCAAGAATGAGATCTGCAGGCTCGCATCTCTCCGCCTGCATTTTTCATTTGAGCATTTTTATCATAAGTTTGGGCGATCCAGTCGGGGGTCAGACTAAACGTCTGGCTAAACGGATTTGGCGAGCGAAGCGAGCCTGACGGCTAGTAGTATAATATTCCCAGGAATAGTTCTGATTGAAGTAGGTGCCAATCAATTTTTCCGCGATAGATGCATTGAATCTTCAATTTGGTGCCAACCTAACAAAGTCACTCAACTTAATGCCAACCTGACAAAATTATTAATTTAGTTACCAGTAACAACTGTTTCGAATTGGTACTCTTTCTAGATATATTCTATATTATCATGAAATTTTTAAATTATAATAAGAGAATATACATGCTAAAAGACGAACTTTAAACCCTTAAAAACCCCCCTTAGAGTTAAAATATTGCCAAAAGATTTCTTAGTGCGCCTCTAAAGGGCCAACTGAACATACCTACCAAATTTGAAACGTTTTGGGCCCGGTAGATTTTTAGTTCTGCGAGTGAGTGAGTGGTCAGTCAGTGAGTGAGTGCCATTTCGCTTTTATATATATATATGATACAGAACTTATAGCTTGACTTGGATGGCTAACTCAAATATATAAATAGACAGAGTATTCCATGTCGAGTTCATGGTGAGTTGATAGGTTGGGTACGCGACTAGGTGCCACCCAGACTACTTGTCCCCTTTTAAAACCGGTTTTTAGGTGACAAGTAGACGTGAGCCATACCCGTCTACTTGTCTCCTCTTTGAAGAGGTGACAACTTGTCGGGGGGCCACCCTGACGCGAGAGTGCGAGGTGTCAAGTAGTCGTTTACGGTCATGACTAGTTGGCACCTTTGGTCCAGTAGGTGTCAAGTAGTCGGGCTCACAACTTGACGGCAATGGTATATTTTAGAGGGTACAAGTAGTCGTCTACGGTCACGACACCTATCCCCTCGACTGCACTCCACAAGAAATCACCATTCCAGCTGGCTCTTCATTTGATGTTGGAAAATGAAGCCTAACTATCAAGTTCTATATGAAAAGGCATTAAGATTCCTAATATTGATATCTATATATATATATATATAAAAGCGAAATGGCACTCACTCACTCACTCGCAGAACTAAAATCTAGATTCAAGATTCAGATTCAAGATTCAAGATTCTTTATTGCCAGAACAACTTTA
>NW_024091447.1:0-20690 GCF_014356525.2 Nilaparvata lugens
GGATAAGGAGGTGGTGGAGAAGGATGACAAAGAGGAGAGATGAAGGTAGAGTTGTGGTAGAGTTGTGGTACAGTTGTGGTAGAGTTGTGATAGAGTTGTGGTAGAGTTGTAGTAGAGTTGTGGTAGAGCTGTGGTAAAGTTGGTAGAGTTGTGGTAGAGTTGTGGTAGAGTTGTGGTAAAGTTCTGGTAGAGTTGTGGTAGAGTTGTGGTAGAGTTGTGGTAGAGTTGTGGTAGAGTTGTAGTAGAGTTGTGGTAGAGTTGTGGTAAAGTTCTGGTAGAGTGTGGTAGAGTTGTGGTAGAGTTGTGGTAGAGTTGTGGTTAGAGTTGTAGTAGAGTTGTGGTAGAGCTGTGGTAGGTTGTGGTAAAGTTCTGGTAGAGTGTGGTAGAGTTGTGGTAGAGTTGTGGTAGAGTTGTGGTAGAGTTGTGGTAGAGTTGTGGTAGAGTTGTGGTAAAGTTGTGGTAGAGTTGTGGTAGAGTTGTGGTAGAGTTGTGGTAGAGTTGTGGTAGAGTTGTGGTAGAGTGTGGTAGAGCTGGTAAAAAGTTGTGGTAGAGTGTGGTAGAGTTGTGGTAGAGTTGTGGTAAAGTTCTGGTAGAGTTGTGGTAGAGTTGAAGGAGTTGCAGATTGAAAATATGTTTCGTTAAATGTATAGGATAGAACTGAGTGATGTAGAAGAAAACGAAGTAGATGAAAAAGTAGAAGAAGAAGAAGATTGATTGATTGATTGAGTACTTTATTTATGTAGATTATAAATATACTGGCTTATACACTTATATACAATAGCTTTCAATACAGCAAAATTATAGATGAATTTACATAATATAGACTAAGAAAATAATTATTGAACTGTATATGATATGAGAAAAGCAATTGTAAAAACTATAGTTAATATTGTAAGGCATCTACATAAATAGCGGAGCTTTGGACATATCAATGTCCATTCTTCGGAAACAATATTCAATATATCCTTCCCACTAACTCTCTACCAAAGTGACAGAGAGAATAAGTTGTGAAATACCAGGATAAGTGTACATGTGATTCCATGTGTGTATGATTGATTGATGGTGGTTCTTATTCGGAATCTATGTAAGCGTGGAATCGAAAAGCGAGAGAACAAGATAAACTGGTAGGGAAAAGGACAATGAGTAGAAAGATGGTGATGAGGAGAAGTAGGAGGAGGAGGAGGAAGAAGAGGAGGATTAGGAGGTGGTGGAGAAGGATGACAAGGAGGAGAGATGATGGTAGAGTTGTGGTAGAGTTGAATGAGTTGCCGATGGAAAAAATAATTCGTAAAATGATAAAGGATAGAACTAGTGATAGAACTAGGCGATATAGAAGGAGACGAAGTAGATGAAGAAGTAGAAAAAGAAGAAGATTGATTGATTGATTGATTGAGTACTTTATTTATGTAGATCACAATATATACTGGCTTTTACACTTATATACAATAGCTTACAATACAGCAACATTATAGATGAATTTACATAATATAGACTAAGAAAATAATTATTGAGCTGTATATGATATGAAAATAGTTATTTGTATATCTAGAGTGAAAAGTGCTGTTTTTTCTCCCTGAGGGAAAAGTTTGAAGCCCGAGGCGAAGCCGAGGGCACAATTTTCCTGAGGGAGAAAAAACATTTTTCACTCGTGATATACACAACATTTTTCCTCCACCTACATTTTTATAAAAACTGCAAATAAAATAATTTTAAAAAACGTATGTGACCAAAAATGTGTTACAACATAATCTAAAAAGTAAATGGCTTGTAATCACAGTTCTCCTCCGACAGCACTATCTGTCGGCTAAAGTTGTAACAACAATGACAGCCAAAACTACAGCTATGATGAAGTTCCCGTTTCAAATTTGATTAGTTAATAAGTAATATTCGTTGGCTGATATTTTGAATAACATGGAATAAAGGAAAAAATATACATTTTTAGTATAGTGATATGAAGTTTGTAATAATAATTTCAGCATACAACATAAATTTTATATATTATCGATCAAATGTCTGTTGAGGTATTGAATTTAGTTGGTTTAATGACTACTCTATTATGCTTCCTCATCTGAGCTTAGACCTCTGACCTATTCCAAATGTACGTTTTTAAAATAGAGATGCTTCACATGTTATTTAAATGAAGTCACTTTTACTCCCTAGGGAGTTTTTCTGTTTTTTAGTACCGAGAGCGAAAAAGTGACACTTTAGTATCATGTTTCAGGAGTAAAGTAAGTACTTTTGACAGTAGGTGGAGGAAAAGCAATTTGTAATAACTATAGATAATATTGTAATGCATGTACATAAATTGGCGGAGCTTTGGACATATCAATGTCCATTCTAAGGAAAGAATATTCGAAGTATTCTTCCCACTAACTCTCTACCAAAGGAGAAGAAGCAGAAGAAGAAGAGGAAGAAGGAGAAGAAGAAGCAACAGGAAAGATTACGCTATCTTCCCCAAAGTACTGATTCACACCTCCATATCGTTCTATTACCTTTAATATCAGAACACATCAAAAATAGTTTAAGAAAAATAAATTGAATTATGAATGAGGATTTTGTGGAAAGGATTGAATCTATGAAGAAGCCCGTGGAACCGAATTACATTAAAAACGAATACAGGAAATTCCAAACACAATAGTTCGTATATCCTTAACTGGGGTTCAACTCAATCCCATGGATTGGATCAGCTCACAGTTTAAACTCGGAATGTAGCTGAACTGCTAAATGTGTCTATAGTGAGGTCCACGTTATAAAGGCAGTGGGGAAGGATGGGAGAACGGCGTTGCCAATTCTGTGTCTTGTCACTACCTTCTATAAAAGGATGGCTGATACCGGTGAATCTCATGTGAAATGAACAAAGTAGAACATCTATCATTCTACAAAGTAGATAGCGAATGTATCAAATCATAGTGTTGTCTATCAAGTTGAGATGATACTGTATCATATTGGTGATACTGTATCATGTGTAGTTGTTCTTGTTCTATAGTGAGGTCCACGTTATAATGGCAGTATTCGATTAACATTGGTGTTGCTGTCTATCATTCCACAAAGCAGATAGCGAATGTATCAAATCATAGTGTTGTCTATCAAGTTGAGATGATACTGTATCATATTGTGTTGATACTGTATCATGTGTAGTTGTTCTTGTTCTATAGTGAGGTCCACGTTATAATGGCAGTATTCGATTAACATTGGTGTTGCTGTCTATCATTCCACAAAGCAGATAGCGAATGTATCAAATCATAGTGTTGTGTATCAAGTTGAGATGATACTGTATCATATTGGTTTGATACTGTATCATATTGTGGTTATTCTTGTTCTTATGGAACTATCAATTACATTCGTCAATTACATTTTTGATTCAATATTTGTTATTATTGTTCATATGGAACTATCAATTACATTCGTCAATTACATTTTTGATTCAATTATTTGTTATTATTGTTCTATGGAACTATCAATTACATTCGTCAATTACATTTTTGATTCAATAATTTGTTATTATTGTTCATATGGAACTATCAATTACATTCGTCAATTACATTTTTGATTCAATAATTTGTTATTATTGTTCATATGGAACTATCAATTACATTCGTCAATTACATTTTTGATTCAATAATTTGTGAATTTATTATATTTCAGTTAATTGTAGTATGATCTGGGAACAGTGCGGAGGTGGTAGAGGATAGAGCTTTCTGCTTTGTGGAGTGATAGACAAGGAGAGCAACACCAATGTTAATCAAATACTGTCATAAGAACGTTTACCTCACTATAGAACAAGAACAACCACAACATGATACAGTATCAACACAATATGATACAGTATCATCTCAACTTGATACACAACACTATGATTTGATACAATAGCTATCTGCTTTGTGGAATGATAGACAAGGATAGCAACACCAATGTTAATCAGGTGCTGACTTTATAACATCAATCTCTTAAGTATCTATTAATACTATAATGATAAACGAAAGAATGGGCTTATCCTTGTAGGGGATAGGAAATCCACGAATGACGCATCATCACGTCTCAACTACTCAACTCATTAACTTCACATTTTGCATATAGATTCTTAATTTACCGAGGATGGTTATAGGCCTATTTTCAATTCTTCCAGATTTCATCACGACAAGTTTTCAGTTTGTCAAATTCTAAAATGGCCATAGCGGAGCACGGGTAAACTGCCAATTGAAAATATTTCAAAACAATAATATACTTTCTCATGTCAAAATTATTAAAACAATAATAATACCTAATACCTAATACGCGGGTTTTTACAGCCTTCCCGGCCGTTTCCCGCACTCAACACGCCATCTGCCCTATCTCTCCATACGTCTTGTGAACAATAATATTTTTCTAAATTCGATATACAGCTAATTGACCGAGCGAAGTGAGGTCTAAGATTCAAGTCGACGGTTTGGCATTTCTCTTAATGTTATATTTATAGTTTATTGTTGCGCATTACGGCGAAACGCGGTAATAGATTTTCATGAAATTTGAGAGGTATGTTCCTTTTTTAATTGCGCGTCGACGTATATACAAGGTTTTTGAAAATTTTGCGTTTCAAGGATAATATAAAAGGAAAAAGACCCTCCTTCATACGCCAATATTAGAGTAAAAATCATACTATAGAATTATTATTCATCATAAATCAGCTGTTTAGTGGACTATAATACTACCCGTTCAAAAACATCGAACATCTTGAAAATGTATCTTTCCATCAACGTTAGTAGACAGTTGACTATAATACTACCCGTTCAAAAACATCGAACATCTTGAAAATGTATCTTTCCATCAACGTTAGTAGACAGTTGACTATAATACTACCCGTTCAAAAACATCGAACATCTTGAAAATATATCTTTCCATCAACGTTGGTAGACAGTTGACTATAATACTACCCGTTCAAGAACATCGAACATCTTGAAAATGTATCTTTCCATCAACGTTAGTAGACAGTTGACTATAATACTACCCGTTCAAAAACATCGAAGCTCTTGAAAATGTATCTTTCATCAACGTTAGTAGACAGTTGACTATAATACTACCCGTTCAAAAACATCGAACATCTTGAAAATGTATCTTTCCATCAACGTTGTAGACAGTTGCAGCCAGACCTGATAACAGCGCTCACACTCACATTCCGGGACGACACGTCACGGTACGATAGGACAGAAAGCTCTATGTTTATTTAGGATTTTTTCTAGACATTTTGTATTGATACATTATTTATCAATTTTTGAGAAAACATAACAACAGGTCTATGTAACTTACTGAGCGCGAGGTCTACTGTTCACAGACTACTAGTTAATTCTAATTCAACATAGAATTTCATAATATATCCCACGTTTATGAATATGTGACAATATACTGTTCGTTTATCAATATTGGAAATGATGTAAGATTAGAATTTCATCAGAGTACGGTCTCAGATGGTGAAACGTTTCAATTTCTTTATTCTGACATCCAATTCTAACAATTTCGATCTCTGGTCCCATTTTCTTCTTCTTCTTCTTCTTCTTCTTCTTCTTCTCCCCCTTCTTCTCCTTCTTCTTCATTACATTCCAATTTTCCCATTCAATTCTTATGAATATTGAAGACTGGGAAGCAGGTGTGGATATTCTCTCAGAAGACAGTTATTTGTTATTTGTCCCTTCTAATACTAGAATATGGGAAAATTTTCTGTAGGAGATGAATTTTGAAAAACATAATTCTCCCTTTTTCATATTTGCATGTCAAATTCATGCCATACAATTTTTTTCGCATACCAGACATTTGCATTATTTGAAATTCTGACCTTATCTGGAACCCTATACCCTTATCTGGAACCCTATACCCTTATCTGGAACCCTATACCTTTATCTGGAACCCTATACCCTTATCTGGAACCCTTATCTGGTCACCTATAAATTTGGAAGAAAAATAGCATAAGGACTACCTTATCATTTCATCTACCAATTTTATTTCATTAGTGTCATTTGCATTGTAGATATATAAATAGATAGAGATAAATAAACATCATGTCCTCTGATCTTGAATTTCATAACTTGGACTTTGCCACCTATAAATTTGGAAGAAAAATGTTGCAAGGACTACCTTATTAAATGAAAAAAGGCTAAGAAATTGTCAAAAAACCACTGATTTATTGATAATTAGAAAGACCGGTTTCGGTTATTACACCATTGTCAATCTCTGATAAACTAAAACTAAGATATAGTAAGATAAACTAAAACTAAGGGTTTTAGTTTATCAGAGATTGACAATGATGTAATAACCGAAACCGGTCTTTCTAATTATCAATAAATCAGTGGTTTTTTGACAATTTCCTAGTCTTTTTCATTCAATATGAATAATTACCACAATATCAACTTCTCACTACACAAAAAGTAAAACTACCTTATTATTTTATCTACCAATGTTATCTTATTAGTGTCATTTGCATTGTAGAAATATAGATAAATAGAGATTAATTAACATCATGTCCTCTGATATTGAATTTCGAAAAAAAGGTTAATTGTTTCTTATTTTATTCAACCGTCTCACATGAAATTCAAGATGTATAAATGTGTGTAGTATAAAATTAGGAAAGCGGTGAAAGAAGATGGAAGAACACGATGCAGATTCTCTACCTTGCCAATGCCTTCTATAAAAGATATCTGATTCCGGGAAACTTTTGTGTACGGTAGTTGAGGAGTTGATATAGTGGTAAGTATTCATACTAAATGAAAAACTAATAATTTTTCAAAAAACTCTGTCTTGTCAATGCCTTCTATAGACGGTAGCTGATACAGGTTTATTGATGTAATATTAACTGTTCATTCTCGTTTGAAGTAGGCTGATCAATTATATTCCATTGATCAAGAAAAATTATTTCTCAATAATTTCATAACGGATTTTCATAATTAAGATGAAATATTTTGTTGATCAATAATTATTCCTATATTGTTAAAAGGAGATCTGGCAACAGAGCAAAGCGAGAAAAAAAAAGCGCTATCTGTTTTGTTGAATGATAGACAAGGATAGCAACACCATTGCTAATCAAATACTGCAATTACAACGTGGACTTCAACATAGAACTGGAATAAACACAACATGATACAGTATCAACCAATATGATACAGTATCATCTCCACTTGATACACTAGTAGTTCAGTGAGCAGTAGACCTCACGCAGTATTCTCATCCACAAGTACCTGATTGAAACTATAGACCTTATGGAAATACAGCAATAGACTGGCTTCTCCACACATCTGTGTAATCACTTGTCAGCTGATTTATGATGAATAATTCTATAGTCTGATTTCCACTCTAATATTGGCGTATGAAGGAGGCTCCTTTTTCTTTAACTATAGTTTTTGTGTACAGTAGACCTCACGCAGTTATTCTCATCACAAGTACCTGATTGAAACTATAGACCTTATGGAAATACAGCAATAGACTGGCTTCTCCACACATCTGTGTAATCACTTGTCAGCTGATTTATGATGAATAATTCTATAGTCTGATTTTTACTCTACTAGTAGTTCTGTGAACAGTAGACCTCACGCAGTATTCTCATCCACAAGTACCTGATTGAAACTATAGACCTTATGGAAATACAGCAATAGACTGGCTTCTCCACACATCTGTGTAATCACTTGTCAGCTGATCTGTGATGAATAATATTCTATAGTCTGATTCTACTCTTATATTGGCGTATGAAGGAGGCTCTTTTCTCCTTTTATTATTATCCTTGAAATGCAAAATTTCCAAAAACCTTGTATATACGTCGACGCGCAATTAAAAAAGGAACATTATATGTCAAATTTCATGAAAATCTATCACCGCGTTTCGCCGTAAATGCGCAACATAGAAACATTTCAACATTCAAACATTCAAACATTTAACATTCGAACATTTAAACATTCAAACATTCAAACATTTAAACTCGAAACATTTAAACATTCAAACATTCAAACATTCAAACATTCAAACATTCAAACATTTGAACATTAAGAGAAATGCCAATCCGTCAACTTGAATCTTAGACCTCACTTCGCTCGATTAAAAACACTATGATTTGATACATTCGCTATCTGCTTTGTGGAATGATAGACAAGGATAGCAACACCAATGTTAATCGAATACTGTCATTATAAAGTGGACCTCACTATAGAACAAGAACAACCACAACATGATACAGTATCAACACAATATGATACAGTATCAAACCAATATGATACAGTATTATTGTATGATAGACTCAATTGGAGTGGTATTATCATAGACGCTACCTTATAACAGGAGAACGCATCAAATTTGAAGAGCATTGTAGCGTACAACTAAAATTCGCTTTCGAATATGGAAATATCGAAATTTCATTGTGAATTCGGCTCAGTAAGCAGAATTTGCCAAATTGGGCTCTTCTCACAAACCGACAAGTTAATTTGACGTGCATAAACTGAGAGAGAGAGAGAAAAATTGACAGAAAGAGGGCGAGAATGAGTGAAAGATCGAGATAGAGAGAGATTCTTGTTTTATTGATTGATTTTTATTATTATTTTCTCAGAGAGAGAGAGGAGAGAGACAGAGAGAGAGAGAGAGAGACAGAGAGAGAGAGAGAGAGATAGATAGCGATTGAGATAGAGAGAGATTATTTGTTTGATTGATTGATTTTTATTTTTATAGAGAGAGATACAGAGAGAGAGTGCGGAAGAGAGAGACAGGACGAGAGAGAGAGATTGAGTTAGGGTGAGATTCAAATAGAGAGAGATTTTTTTTGATTGATTGATTTTTATTTATTTTTAGAGAGAGATACAGAGAGAGAGAGCGTGAAAGAGAGAGTCATTGAGAGAGATTGTGATGGAGAGAGATTTTTTGTTTGATTGCTTCTTATTTCTTTTTAGAGAGAGAGACATAGAGAGATTGAAATAGAGCGAGATTTTTTGTTTGATTGATTGAATTTTATTTCAATTGAGAGAGAGAGAAGAATGAGTCAGTGAGAGAGAGATTTTTGTTTGATAGATTTATATTTCTCTTTAGAGAGAGAGAGAGAGAGATTAATTGATTGATTGAGTACTTCATTTATGTAGATTACAGTATATATACTGGCTTATACACTTATATACAATAGCTTACAATACAGCAACATTATAGATGAATTTACATATATAGACTAAGAAAATAATTATTGAACTGTACAATGATACGAAAAAAGCAATTGTATAACTATACAAGATAATATTGTAATGCATGTACATAATTGGCAGAGCTTTGGACATATCAATGTCCATTCTTCGGAAAACTATTCAATATATCCTTCCGAGAAAGAGAGAGAGAGAGTGAGATTGAAATGGAGAAAGATTATTATTGTTTGATTGATTCTTATTTCTTTTTAGATAGAGAGAGAGACAGAGAGAGTCAGTGAGAGAAGGATTGGGATAGAGAGATTTTCTGTTTGATTTATATTTCTCTTTGGAGGGAGAGAGAGATTGATTGATTGATTGATTGAAGAGAAAGAGAGAGAGAGAGCGAAAGAGAGAGTCATTGAGAGAGAGATTGGGATAGAGAGAGATTTTCTGTTTTATTCATATTTCTTGGAGAGAGAGAGAGAGAGTTTAATTGATTGATTGAGTACTTTATTTATGTAGATTACAATATATTATACTGGCTTATACACTTATACACAATAGCTTACAATACAGCAACATTATTGACCGAGCAAAGTGAGGATCAAGATTCAAGTCGACGGTTTGGCATTTCTCTTAATGTTTGGATGTTTATATGTTGCGCATTTACGGCGAAACGCGGTAATAGATTTTCATGAAATTTGGCAGGTATGTTCTTTTTTAATTGCGCGTCGACGTATATACAAAGTTCTTGGAAATTTTTCATTTCAAGGATAAATAAAAGGAAAAAGGAGCCTCCTTCATACGCCAATATTAGAGTAAAAATCAGACTATATAGAAATATTCATCATAAATCAGCTGACAAGTGATTACACAGATGTGTGGAGAAGCCAGTCTATTGCTGTATTTCCATAAGGTCTATAGTTTCAATCAGGTACTTGTGGATGAGAAAACTGCGTGAGGTCTAGTGTTCACAGAACTACTAGTATATGGAGTATATAAGAATAGTATTAGCTATAATATACTATTCCTGAGTAGATCTTACCATACAACAGGCCTGATAGATCACGAATGATTAGTTGACAAACTAAGAAGAATACTGCATAAATACTCAATTAATTCAATGAATTTTTGCCAAAAATATTCAATGAAATAATACTAGATAAATACTAAATCGAAATTGAGAAATAAGAGGAAAAAATACAGAATGCATAGCTTACTGAAAAGATACTGGATGAATACACAATGGATGCTATAAATACTGTGTGGAAACTGGATAAATTCTGAAAAAAATACAAAATAAGTTAAGAGACTAAATAAAATTCCGAATAAACAATAGAATGAAATAGACAGATAAAGTTTGCAGTGACAGATACACATTCGGAACGATGATTGATCACCCATCCAGTTGATGTGCTGAGAGCGCGTTACGTCATATCCAAACGTCACACTATGATTGTTTATTATTCGGAAAATTATTCGAGAAAAGCGCTATCAAAAATAGTTTTGCGAATTTTTCCAAACGGGGGTTGGCAGGCAGCTGCTAATAAATCGGTTATGACAGATGAGTTGAATACATTGCAACGGGTTTTTGGAGTGGATTTAGTTTTGAATGTAAATTGAGGAGGAGGAGGAGGAGGATAGGAGGAGGAGGAGGTGGAGGAGAAGGAGAAGGACGACGAGGAGAAGGAGGTGGAGGAGGATGATGAGGTGAAGAGAAAATAGAAAAGAGGGAAAGAGGGAGAGTTTTAGTTGGTGAGATTTTGTTTTGGAAGAAAATTGGAGAGAATGAAAGGAGGTGGAAGAGAATGAGGTGTAGGATGAGGAGGAGGAGGAGGAGGAGAGGAGAAGGACGACGAGGAGAAGGAGGTGGGGGGAGGATGATGAGGTGAGAGAAATAGATGAGAGGGGAAGAGAGAGAGAGAGTTTAGTTGGTGCGAGTTAGTTTTGAGAGAAAATTGGTGAGGATGAAAAGGAGGAGGAAGAGAATGAGGGGAGGAGGAGAGGAGGAGGAGGATGAGAAGGACACGACGAGGAAGGAGGTGGAGGAGGATGATGAGGTGAAGAGAAAATAGAAAATAGGGAAAGAGGAAGAGTTTTAGTTGGTGCGATTTTTTGAATGAAATTGGTGAGGATGGAAAGGAGGAGGGGAGGAGAAGGAGAAGGAGAAGGTGGAGGAGAAGGAGGAGGAGGAGGAGGAGGAGGAGGATGATAAGGTGAAGAGAAAATAGAGAGAAAGAGATGAGAGAGTTTTAGTTAGTGCGATTTAATTTGGAGAGATGTTGGTGAAAATGACATGGAGAAGGATGGAAGAAGGAAGAGTAGTTGGTGGATGAGGGTGATGGAGTTTACAGGAAATAGAGGGAAAGAGAGAGAGAGTGAGAGAGAGGATGAGAGAGTGAAAGAGATTTTTATTGCGATTTAGTTTTGAATAAAAATTGGGGAGGATGAAAAGGTGGAGGAGGTGGTTGGAGGAGGAAGAGGGAGAGGTAAGAGAGTGTAAGGGAGGAGTGACAAAGGAAGAGAGTGAGAGAGAATGGATAAGAGAGTGGGAGAGAACGATAGAGAAGAGTAAGAAAAGAGAGTGTGAGAATTTTTGTTAGTTAATTATTATTAATATAAGTGAATACATTAAAATGAGTTTTTGCAGTGGATTTAGTTTTAGAGGAGGGAGGAGGTGGAGAAGATTGAATAAAAGAGAGAGATAGAGTGGGATTTGAAAGAGAGGAGGTTGAGAGAGTGGGTGAGTGAGAGAGATAGAGATATTGATTGATTGAGTACTTTATTATGTAGATTACAACAATATATACTGGCTTATACACTTATATACAATAGCTTACAATACAGCAACATTATAGATGAATTCACATAATATAGACTAAGAAAATTATTGAACTGTATATGATATGAAAAAGCAATTTGTAATATAATAACTATAGATAATAATTATATTGTTATGCATCTACATAAATGGCGGGCGGAGCTTGGACATATCAATGTCCATTCTTTGGAAAGAATATTAAAAATATCCCCCCCACTAACTCTCTACCAAAACGTTAATTTAATTAATTAAAACTAAGGATTTATTTATTAATGGAATTTTGTAAAAGTTTTTAATATATAAATATTTAAGAGAAAAAAAAACAGAAAATTGATAGAGTAAAATAATTACATAGGTAGATAAGATCAAATTATTGATTAATAAAATTAAGTAAGCTGAAAGTAGATCAGGGTAATCAACTTTCAGTAATATACAGCAGTATGCAGTGGATAATTAAAATAACATGAGTTTATATAATATACAATACATGTATACATGTATACATGTATATATGTATATACAATTCATTCTATAACAGGTTAAAGGTTTGTATTTGTGGGATGGGTGGGGATGGTTGTCATGTGATCGATCTAGGGCCGGACAGTTTCAGTCATTTGTTCAAAAGATGTTTTTTTAAAGTCAGGATGAGAGAGAGAGAGAGAGTTGGAAAGAGTAAGAGAGAGAGCGAGTGAGAATTTTTTTTTTAGTTAACTCATATATGACAGATAAGTTGTTCTGAGTTTTTGGAGTACGATTTAGTTTATTAGAAGGAGGAGAAGGACGGTGAGGGAGAGAAGAAGCCGGAGGAGAAGGATAGGAAGAGGAGAAGTGGGATGACGACAAGAAGAAGGAGGAGGAGGAGGAGAAGGACGTGGTAGGGAAAAGGAGATGGAGAATTCTCTTTTGAATAATAAACAGAAAATTGATATCTCATGCTTGTGGAGAGAAAAATACAGAAAGAAAACTGATAAAAAATAAACAATAAATGAATGGATTTTACTGTCGTAGACCAATATAGGTAATTGACAAAGTCATGGTAATACAATTTACTATTTGAAGTGTTCTGTAATTAAGTAAATAAATTGGGAAAATATTAAATAAAATGACTAAGGAATTGCCAAAATCCACAGATTTTTTATAGTTAGAAAGACCGGTTTCAGTTGTTACACCTGTTCAATCTCTGAGATAAACTGAGAGAAAATTGGTAATATTAATGTAATGTTAGAAGAAGAGAAGGAGGAGGTGAAAAAAAGAGGAGGAGAAGGAGGAAGAGAAGGAGGAGAAAAGCAGGAGGAGATGATAAGTGTAGTGAGGAGGAGAAGAATAAAAAAGAGAGAAAGAATCGTTGATCACGGTTATGACAAGTTGTGTATTGAGATTTTATATCAGCCGTGAGCCAGCTGTATGCTACATAGAATACACAATTTATTACGGGCGTCAACTTTATTTCTATTCAAATAAATTTATTTATTCACTTTGTTTTCATTCGGTGTTTTCTGTGTTTCTCTATCCGCTGTTAAATGGCTGGTTTCACACTTCGTATATGAAACGTATGAGAACAGAGAGAAAGAGAGAGAGAGAGAGAGTGATATATATAAAGAGAGAGAGAGATATAGAGGAAGAGAGCGATAGTGTGAGAAGAGATAGATTGATTGATTGATTGAGGAGTACTTTTCATGTAGATTACAATATATACTGGCTTATACACTTATTACAATAGCTTACAATACAGCAAAATTATAGATGAATTTACATAATTATAGACTAAGAAAATAATTATTGAACTGTATAATGATGAAAAAAGCAATTTGTAATAAAAACCTATAGATAATATTGTAATGCATGTACATAAATTGGCGGAGCTTGGACATATCAAGTCCATCTTCGGAAACAATATCAATATTATCCTTCCCAGAGAGAGAGGGACGAGAGAGAGAGTGAGAGTTGGATTGGATTAAAGTGAGGTTCACGTTATAAAGGCGGTATTCGATTAACATTGGTTTGCTACCTTGTCTATCATTCGACAAAGCGGATAGTGCTATCCTCTACACCTACGCACTTTTCCAACATCGTTCTTTAAAAATGTGGGATTATATTTAACTAGCCGTAAGGCTCGCTTCGCTCGCCATATCCGTCTAGCCTGGACCCCCTACTGGATCGACCAAGAATGAAATCAGCAGGCTCGCTTCGCTCGCCTGCATTTTTCATTTGAGCATTTTTATCATATGTTAGGACAATCCAGTCGGGGCCAGACTTACGTCTGGCTAAACGGATATGGCGAGCGAAGCGAGCCTGACGGCTAGTAATATAATATCCCAGGATTGAAGTAGCAGTGCCCAATCAATTTTTCGCGATAAATGCATTTAAATCTTCAATTTGGCCAACCTAACAAAGTCAACTCAACTTGATGCCAAACTGACAAAATTATTAATTTAGTTGCCAGTTAACAACTGTTTCGAAGAGGTACTCTATCTAGATTATAGTCTATATTAACATATGATATGGAAATTTCAATATAAATTAAGAGATTGGGAGAAGAAGAATATACATGCTAAAAGACGAACTTTAAACCCTTAAAAACAACCCTTAGAGTTAAAATATTGCCAAAAGATTTCTTAGTGCGCCTCTAAAGGGCCACTGAACATACCTACCAAATTTGAACGTTTTGGTCCGGTAGATTTTTAGTACTGCGAGTGAGTGAGTCAGTCAGTCAGTCAGTCAGTCAGTGAGTGAGTGCCATTTCGCTTTATATATATAGATAGATTATCTATGTTAAGATCTCAATCATGAAAATACATTATTCAATATTGAGAATAAAATCACTTGACGATAAAAAATAATGATGTAATTGGACAAGAATGACGGAGAGGAAGAGGATTGGTGGACGGAAGTGGAGGAAGAAACAGGAGGAAGGAGGAGAAGAAGATAGAAGAAGAAGAAGAGAAGAAGAAGAAGAAGAAGAGAAGGAGCAATTTCGAAGTGACATTCAGGGTGGCATACATTGTTTCAGCCTACAGTCGGATTTGAATATATTCGAATCTACTGACAGCGATAGGAACCCTCGAAACCTCAACCCAAACCATGAATTTCAGAATCTATTGACAACTCTCTCTCTCTCCCTTTTTCACATTCACTGCTTCTCCCTCTCTCTCCACTATCGTTAATCTTTCTTCATCTAGACTGTATAATGAATAGTATTATTATACTGTCTATTACTATCATACAATGTATATTCCCACATATACATGTTCACTGATCATTTTCTCTATTTCTTTCTCCCTATTTCTCTCTCTCACTCACACCTCTCTCTCTCTCTAACATACTCTCTCTCACTAATTAGTTCAATAATATTTTCCTGGTTCATACTATGTAAATTAATTAGAGATTCATATTATGTTACTGTATTGTAAGCTATTTTATATGTAAGTGTATAAGCCAGTATATATTGTAATCTACATGAATAAGTACTCAATCAATCAATCACTCACTCTCTCTCTCTCAATCTCTTACACTCTCACTCTCTCTCTTTCTCTCAGTGTCTGCATCCAATTGGTGATTCGAATCAGAATATTCTGGTAAGTAGCTAGCTGTTGTGTAGTATAATGGTAATTTGAGCAACCACTTTGCCACTCTGATGTTCACTAGATCCGATTTTAAACAAATTTTCGACGAGGAGGAGGAAGAGGAGAAAATCTAGAAGAAGAAGAAGAAGAAGAGGACGTGGATGATGATGAGGTAGAGAAGAAGGAGTAGGAAGAAGCGGGTGAAGAAGAAGAGGACATGAATGAGGAGGTGGATGGGTTGGTTGAGAAGGAGGAGGAGAAGAAGGAAAAGAGGAAGTGGATGCAATTGAGGAGGACGATGAGAAGGAGGGGGAGAGAAAGAAATAGAAGAGAAAGCGAGAAGGATCATGATGAGAGATTCAGGATGAGGATGAAGAGGAGAAGGAGGAGGAGGAGGAAGGAGAAGAAGAAGGAGAGGAGTGGTTGGAGAAGAGTGAGGAGGTTGATGAGTTGGTGGTAGAGGAGGAAGAGGATGAAGAAGTAGGTGAAGAGGAAGTTGATGAGAAAGTGTATGAATTGATTGATTGATTGAGTACTTTATTCATGTAGATTACAATATATACAGGCTTATACACTTATATACAATAGCTTACAATACAGCAACATATAGATGAATTTACATAATATAGACTAAGAAAATAATTATTGAACTGTAGATGATATGAAAAAGCAATTAGTAATAAACTATAGATATATTGTAATGCATATACATAAATTGGCGGAGCTTTGGACATATCAATGTCCATTCTTTGGAGACAATATTCAATATATCCTTCCCACTAACTCTCTACCAAAGAAGATGGGAGAGGAGAAGGAACAGGAGGAAGAAGAAGGGAAAAGGAGGAGGAAGATGATGAGGAGGATGAGGAAGAGAAGGAGGTTGAGGAGGAAGGAAGAAGAAGAAGAAGAAGAGAGTTGTGGATGAGGAGGGGATAAGGTGGTTGAAGAGGAGAAGGAGGAGAAGGATTAAACGGATGAGTAAAATAATACGAGAGAAGAATAAAATATTAAATTTATCGTAAAAGTATTCATATTCTTTTATGAATCTTCAATCATTGACACTAAAAGTCTGAAGTCGAGAATTAAAAAAAAAGAAGAAGTAGTAGTAGCAGGAGAAGGAGATGAAGGAGGAGAACAAAGAAGGAAAAGAAGAGGAAGAACAAGAAGTAGAGGTAGAAGTAGAAGAAGCATCAAAAGTGCATCAAAAGCTCCAACAAATGCATTTTAGCATTTTCCAAATGAATTCTCTCTGAGCTAGAAAAAATGATTGAAAAGTTCTACGATAAAAGTTCTTTCCATTAGAAGACTTCTCTATTCAATAGGTGTGACCTGAATATCCAATATAGTGAAGCTAATTTTTCCCTGAAAGGAGTTAAAAGTTCTTTTTTCCATAAAAGAATATTCGAAAAAACCTTCCAAGTCTCATGTTGGAGCATGCAGTTCTCCTATAGTGAGGTCCACGTTATAATGGCAGTTTTTGATAACATTGGTGTTGCTATCCTGTCTATCATTCCACAAAGCAGATAGCGAATGCATCAAATCATAGTGTTGTGTATCAAGGTGAGATGATACTGTATCATATTGTGTTGATACTGTATCATGTTGTGGTTGTTCTTGTTCTATAGTGAGGTCCACGTTATAATGGCAGTATTTGATCAACATTGGTGTTGCTATCCTTGTCTATCATTCGACAAAGCAGATATCAAATGAATCAAATCATAGTGTGTTGTGTTTCAAGTTGAGATGATACTGTATCATATTGGTTCGATACTGTATCATGTTGTGGTTGTTCTTGTTCTATAGTGAGGTCCACGTTATAATGGCAGTTTTTGATTAACATTGGTGTTGCTATCCTTGTCTATCATTCCACAAAGCAGATAGCGAATGCATCAAATCATAGTGTTGTGTATCAAGGTGAGATGATACTGTATCATATTGTGTTGATACTGTATCATGTTGTGGTTGTTCTTGTTCTATAGTGAGGTCCACGTTATAATGGCAGTATTTGATCAACATTGGTGTTGCTATCCTTGTCTATCATTCGACAAAGCAGATATCAAATGAATCAAATCATAGTGTTGTGTTTCAAGTTGAGATGATACTGTATCATATTGGTTCGATACTGTATCATGTTGTGGTTGTTCTTGTTCTATAGTGAGGTCCACGTTATAATGGCAGTTTTTGATTAACATTGGTGTTGCTATCCTTGTCTATCATTCCACAAAGCAGATAGCGAATGCATCAAATCATAGTGTTGTGTATCAAGGTGAGATGATACTGTATCATATTGTGTTGATACTGTATCATGTTGTGGTTGTTCTTGTTCTATAGTGAGGTTCACGTTATATATTTACTATAGAAGGCGGTGGAAACAGAAAATTGGCAGCTCTGCTGTTCTATCATTTCCACTGACTTTATAACGTATATCTCACTACAGCAGAATCTTCCCCTAGCCTGACTTTGTAATATATTTTCTTCATATCTATTGATTGATTTTATCTCTCATATTTTATCTTATTGATGTTCTCTCTCACTCTCTCTTCATCACCCACCTTCACTCTATCACTCTCTCTCACTATATATCTCTCTCTCTCTCTCAGTCTCTCAATCTGTCACTCTCTCTGTGTCTTTTGTCGCTCTTTCTCTCTTTTTCTCTGTCTGTATGTTTCTCTCTCTCTCACTCTGTCTCTGTCAGTCTGTCCCTCTGTCTCTGTCAGTCTGTCCCTCTCTCTCTCTCTGTTTGTTCCTCTCTCTCTCACACTCTTGCATAAACCTTTCACGAACTTAGATTCGAAAGTAGTTCAAGTTTTCTCTTTTCTCCCTTTTTTTATCATATTTATATTTTTTCTTGTTAATTTTTCCCAAGTTATTGTTTTCTTTTACTTCAGTTCATGGTTTATGATGTTGTTTTAGTTGTAATTTAGAATTGTGAGGGGGTCAATTGTAAGAGAGGGCCGGCTGCGCCCTAACTTCGCCCTCCTAGGTTTTAATAAAGGCAGCGATTCAATTCAATTCAATCCATCTCTCACCCTGTCTCTCATTCTCTTTCTCTCTGTGTTTCTCGTCGCTCTCTCACTCCCTCTCTCTTACTCTCTCACTCTCCATCCCTCTCCATGCCATTCAATCACTCAATTTCAATCACCCTCTCTCACTCACTCACTCTCTCTTATCTCTCACTATTGATAGAGAGATAGTGGGGAGGATATATTGAATATTGTATCCGAAGAATGGACATTCTTTTATGTAGATGCATAAAATATAATTATTATCTATAGTTATTATATTACAAATTGCTTTTTCATATCATACAGTTCAATAATTTATTTTCCTAGTCTATATTCTGTGAATTCATCTATAATTTTGCTGTATTGTAAGCTATTGTATATAAGTGTATAAGCCAGTATATATTGTAATCTACATGAATAAAGTACTCAATCAATCAATCAATCGCTCTCTCTCACTCTGTCTCTGTCAGTCACTAACTCTCTCTGTCACTCTCTCACACTCTCTCACTCTATCTCTCTCCCTGTCACTCAATCTTTCTCTCACCCTCCCTGTGTCTCTCCTCGCTCTCTCTTTCTCAGTCTGTTTCTCACTCTCCTCTCACTCTTTCTCTGTCAGTCTTTCACTCTCTTTCACTATCTCTCTCTACCTCTCCCTGTATCTCAATCAATATCTCTCTCTCTTTCTCACTCTCAGACTCTATATCTCTCCCTGTCACTCAATCCTTTCTCACTCTCTCTGTGTCTCTCCTCGCTCTCTCTTTCTCAGTGTGTTTCTCACTCTCCTCTCACTCTTTCTCTGTCAGTCTCTCACTCTCTTTCACTCTATCTCTCCCTGTCTCTCCCTATATCTCAATCAATCTCTCTCTCTCTCTCTCAACATGTCTCTCTCCCTCAGTCTCTCTCTCCCTCAGTCTCATAACTACATAAATAAGTTGTAATCTAAATAAATAAAGTACTCAATCAATCAATCAATCTCTCAATATGTCTCTCTTTCTCATCCTCTCTCAGTCTCTCAATCATACTCTCTCTCTCTCTCTCTCTCTCTCTCTCTCTCTCAATCTCTCAATCTCTTTCTCTCTCTCTCTCACTCTTGACAACCCATATTCTTTGACCATCATCAATAGATCAAAGCAGACCAGAGAGTAAATTCTTTCTCTAGTGACTTTCTAAAAGCTTTTAATTCGATTGCTATCAATTTGCTTTTATAGGCGGAAAACTGGAGGAATTTCCCAATGACGAGAAAATCAATTTCATTTTGAAAAATCTTGGAGGAGGAACGTCCATTCGAGGTGGAAATGATTGATATAGAATCAAAGGAAATCATGATTTGTCATGAAAACCAAGACTTTGATGAACAAAAATGATCATTAGGAAAGTGATGTTCTATTGAGTGCGGTATAAATGCCATAAAGGTGGAAGCTGAAAAGACTGGACTAAATTAATTAACTGAAATTAAAAGCTTGATAATTACGATGCTTTTCTAATAGCTGTTCCTAGAGTGTGTATTTCTCTATAGTGAGGTCCACGTTATAATAGCAGTATTTGATTAACATTGGTGTTGCTATCCTTGTCTATCATTCCACAAAGCAGATAGCAAATGTATCAAATCATAGTGTTGTGTATCAAGTTGACATGATACTGATCATATTGTGTGATACTGTATCATTGATGGTGTTCTTGTTCTATAGTAGGGTCGACGTTATATGACAGTATTTGATTATCATTGGTGTTGCTATCCTTGTTTATCATTCCACAAAGCAGATAGCGAATGTATCAAATCATAGTGTTGTGTATGAAATTGGAATTATACTGTATCATATTGTGTGATACTGTATCATGTTGTGGTTGTTCTTGTTCCATAGTGAGGTCCACGTTATAATGGGCATTATTTGATTAACATTGGTGTTGCTATCCTTGTCTATCATTCCACAAAGCAGATAGCAAATGTATTACATCATAGTGTTGTGTATCAAGTAGAGATGATACTGTATCATATTGTGTGGAACTGTATCATGTTCTGGTTGTTCTTGTTCTATAGTGAGGTCCACGTTATAATGGCAGTGTTGATTAGCAATAGTGTTGCAATCCTTGTCTATCATTCAAAATATCGGATTGCGCTATCTTTTTCTCGCTTTGCTCTGTTCCAGATCGTCCTTCAACAATGTACGAATCATAATTTATTATC
>NW_024091448.1:0-20656 GCF_014356525.2 Nilaparvata lugens
TATGTTTTTATGTTGCTCATTTACGACAAAACACGGTAATAGATTTTCATGAGATTTGACAGGTATGTTCCTTTTTAATTGCGCGTCGATGTATATACAAGGTTTTTGGAAATTTTGCATTTCAAGGATAATAAAAAAGGAAAAAGGAGCCTCCTTTATACGCCAATATTACCGTAAAAATCAGACTATCTATAGAATTATTAATCATAAATCAGCTGTCTAGTGGACTATAATACTACCCGTTCAAAAACATCGAACATCTTGAAAATGTATCTTTCCATTAACGTTAGTAGACAGTTGACTATAATACTACCCGTTCAAGAACATCGAAAATCTTGAAAATTGTATCTTTCCATCAACGTTGTAGACAGTTGCAGCAAGACCTGATAACAGCGCTCACACTCACATTCCGGGATTACACGTCACGGTACGATATAGGAAAGAAAGCTCTATGTTTATTTAGGATTTTTTCTAAACATTTTGAATTGATAAATTATCTATTAATTCATGAGAAAACATAACAACAGGTCAATGTGAATCAGCATTTGCAGCAATTTTTTGTGGTGAGCTCTGGAACTACACTAGTTTTGTCTGCCTTGAAAACAGTGACAGACAATGCAAGACCAATAGCGAACACAAAACAATTATTGGAGATCATTATATGTATACCTATCCAATATTAATAAGAACAGTATGAAATCTTGTGGTTTCCCTTATTATTATTTATTATAAAGAATACAACAAGTTTTCATATTGTTCTTATTAATTTCTAAAAAGTAGCCCTTGTTTTTTCATCCAATATTGTAAGATCTTAGTCATGCAGATTATAAAAATAATAAGGATAAATCCTTCCTCAATTGTGGTACAATAATATGGTATTCTCCAAATTGAAGTCCATCTTCATTAATAGCATGCACCCACTTTTTTTGGCCTTTCATCTTTTTCAGAGTCTGCTGCCACAGCAAGTAATTAGTAGGGCTTCTTCTTTCATCTGATGATATCATGATGAACTTCAGTAAATTGAAATGAAGAAGTCTACAGTTTTTGGGGTTTTTCGTGGTGAAGACGCCCCCTGGCATGTCAGCAAATTTCAGATTCGAGTTCAGCGCCCCACAATACATATAGAACCATCGAGAAAAATTTTTCGGGGCTGTTTCCTGAAAAACGACCATTTGCCTAGACTATTATGAACATAGTGAATATAAAATAACTTTAAATAGAGTGATATAATGATAGTTTCAAAAATATTGGAGACAGAAAGTGTTTATGATGAACTATTAGCAAACACACGTTTCTATATTGCTTCTTTTTTCCATGATTGGAGTGTCCTTGGCTGTTCCCACCTGTGTTGCATTCTGTTGCATGTCGAATGATACAGTATCACGGTGGTTTGTATCATGTTCGCTGCCAGCGCTATCTAGCCTCACACTTTACAACTACATTAAGCTTTTCTCTACTCGATTTCCCGTGACTACAACTTTGATCACGCCTTTTCATCAAATTTGGATATGAGTTTTGAAAATTTTGCTATCAAGAAACCTTCTTTGTTGCGTAGAGAGTTACAAAATGAATTTCAATGCAATTGATACAGAATATATCGCTGTAACTGACTTTATAAGTGCTGCCTCTCGCCAGAATTTTGTGCGAATGTTTGTATGAAAAGGCACTTGACTTTATGGACTAATACCCGTCAGGCACGCTTCGCTCGCCATGTCCGTCTAGTGGTCTAGTCAGGTGGCAGACCCCCGACTGAATCGTCCAAGAATGAGATCAGGATGATCTTCAAGGAGGACCATATGTACGATCATATGCTAGGACGATCATATGTTAGGACGATCATATGTTAGGACGATCCAGTCGGGGGTTCAGAGCTTCAGACTAAGCTTGTACACACGTCCGTACAGATTCGCGCGAACAATCGTATGTACACATGCCTCAACATTCACTGTACGTCCTTGTGGACGCGATCCACGTTTGCCTCGGCATTCAAAAAGCTATCTGATTGCAGACGACACGAAGCCATGATAGATGTAGATTTTCCACAACATGACAACAATGGCGTCATTCCATCATTGAAGATAGTTATCACAAATTGCAGCAGTATCATTTTATTTCAATGACTTATATAATAAAATCAAGAAATAAAACTTGACAAACGATGTTGGTGGGTTGAACGATTGTAGGTTGAAGTAAGGAAATAAATTGCTACATGACATAAGATTGACAATTCAAACTTTATTAGGATGTCAAAACATTATCTTGTTAATATACTGAATCTAATTCAACTAGTTATCTAAACAAATGATATCATCATGAGGGAAGCAATAACTCCACAAGAACGATTGGCTCTAACTTTGAGATCTTGGCATTAGGCGATTCATTTGTGGTTTCCAATATCTATTCTGAATCTCAAAAAAATAAAATTCTACAATAATAATTCCAGAAGTTTTGATGAACCTAATCAAAGCACTTAACACTGTCTCACAAAATTGACAGTCTTCTTTAAGGAAATTAGCCATAAATTGAATCAAATACTAAATTGCTGCCCATTTTAAACTAACTCTGCTCATACACATGACAAAACAAGATTCTCCAAAAGATTAGCTTCAAGATTTACCTTTAAGGGAATACTAGTTCAAAGTTTGAATAAATCTCTCTATAGATAGCCTAGCTATCTAAAACGTATATTATCATATTGAAGATTACAATTTTAATTAACAACTCTGATTGATAACATGAAACAAACAAAAGATGATTTGATAGACACAGTAAAATAATATTTGAGCTATACTTTCTTGTAGGAACCCTGTAGAGAAGCTTTTTTCACTTAAATTATGCAGTTCTGAATTTGTTAATCATGATACAAATTATATACTCCATGCATGTTTCTATTTAAATATTTGACAATCCACATATCCTACAAAATTACAAAAATCCTACAATTTACAATTAGTTATTGGATCACAATTTGATTTGTCAATCATCAACCTAATTCATTGGAATTAGGTTATGACGCCTTCAATATTACGTTTTGCCTCAACCGTATGGCAAAATCGCGTCCACACGTACATTCAATGCTCGCCCGAGGCGCCTTTGAGCACGCCAAAATACCGACAGGGTTCCGGTTCGCCCACATGCCTCAGCGAACAGTGTCCACACGTGCGAATGCAAGCCCATACACGTATGCTCACCCGAGGCAAACGTACGTGTGTACACCGTTTAAACGTCTGGCTAAACAGATATGGCGAGCGAAGCGTGCCTGATGGCTAGCAATATAATATAATATACCCAGGAATAGCTCTGATTGAAGTAGCTGTGCCCAATCAATTTTTCCGCGATAAATGCATTTCAAACTTCAACATGGTGCCAACCTGACAAAATTATTAATTTAGTTACCAGAACAACTGTTTCGAAGAGGTACTCTCTCTAGATTATAGTTCTATATAACACATGGTATGGACATTTTTCAATTATAATTAAGAGAATAAGAAGAATATACATGCTAAAAGACAAACTTTAAACCCTTAAAAACCACCCTTAGAGTTGAAATATTGCCAAAAGATTTCTTAGTACGCCACTAAAGGGCCAACTGAACATACCTACCAAATTTGAACGTTTTTGGTCAGGTAGATTTTTAGTTCTGCGAGTGAGTGAGTGAGTCAGTCAGTCAGTGAGTGAGTGCCATTTCGCTTTTATACATATAGATATAAAATATAAAATATTATACTTAAGATTTTTTGGAGAATCATTGTGATTTAGTGTAGACTATTGTTTACTTTCACGATGATTTCATACCGTTATCAAAGAAAGACTATTTTAACATTACATTATAACTATTACGTAACATTACATTATAGTTTTATAGTGATATATTTTTTTGGAGAATCATTGTGATTTGAAGTGTAAATAATTATGAACTCTTTTTTCAATTATTTTTAAAACACAGTCTATTTAAAACTTGCAAGATCTCCAACACAAAAATTAGGTGTGGTTCTCTCACACAACTTTCCTTGCTCATTGAACTGTAAGCCCCATACTTAAATGAGAATAAATTAGGGGAATAACATAATGATGATTGGCGGAAACATATTTGAAACTACGATCAGACTACTGTATAATGTGTTTATATATTTGTTTTCAGAGTACTTTTTCCTTTGTGTAAATAGTGAAATAGTTGAAGAACCAATGATGCTATGATTGTTAATGTTTTAATTTCAATCATGTTTGAAATTTTTGCTTTTGATGCCAGCTGTTATTATTATGTGAAATAAGCTCTCATTGAATGAAATCATAATCATTGAAGTCAAT
The DNA here is from genome assembly GCF_014356525.2 of Nilaparvata lugens. Lineage (NCBI taxonomy): Eukaryota > Metazoa > Arthropoda > Insecta > Hemiptera > Delphacidae > Nilaparvata > Nilaparvata lugens. The sequence continues at coordinate 4,309 of NW_024091448.1, forward strand.
AATAAATTATACTAAGAAAGCAATTTGTTTGAATATGTGTGTTTGTGGATATAGGGCCTTAAGAGAGACAGTTGCACTGTCTGTTAATACATAATCCGGACTAAATACCACGAGAACCAATCAGAGAAGCCTTCTATTAAAAAAAAAACCCTGCTCTGATTAATTCTCATGAAATTTAATCCTGATTGAAATTGAACATGCTTCTGTGCTACTGGGCCTGATATTTTCATGTTTCAAAATCAGCTAAAAACTAAATCGAAAAAAACATAATATTCCATCAGCTACACCTATTTCCTTTCATGATGTTATTATGACACAAGACAAACCTATTGATATTGATAGATCACAAGTAAATTCTAAAGTTGTCAATTTAGATAGAAATTTAATTGAGTTACATGTTAGTTTACATCCAAAATTTCATCCCTAAGCTATTGGTTTCAAGCGAAGATTGAAGAAAGAAATCATATAATGGTAGTCAATAATCGAAGCGATTGAATAAACTCTATTCAGATTTATGCAAATTCACATTAAAATGATCCCACTTTGATATTTATGATTGTAGAGTTTAGGACATGAAGAATCAGCCACAATAAATGTTATACTAACTATTATGGATAGACTCCTTTGTATGAATGGACTTCCATGAAAGGAAGAATCAGTGGATTGGCTGCTTTCACACTTTTGGATAAGTGGAAAGAAAAGTAAGTTTTTTTTTTTTTTTAAGATTACGTCCTAAAGACTCAGTCATGGAGTATAAGACAGTCATGTTATTACATAATAATTCTAACACTAAGTAGTTCAACCTAGTTTAGGTTTGAAAGGAATTCTTGTACACTATAAAAAGCTCTATCAACTAAATGTTTTTTAATTTGTTTTTGAAAATCTTCAAATCATCATTACTTTTCAAGATTTGAGGTAGCTTGTTATAAAATTTCCTACCAATATAATCTGGTTTTTGTTCAAATAACCTACTATTGTGACCCATTATATGATAATCTGCTCTGTTTCGCGTATTATACTCATGAACATCTGAATTCTGGATCACACCACTCGTTTTCACATGCATTACAACTTCATATAGGCTACATACCAAGATGGCACAGTTAATAGACCAAGCTTTTTAAATAAGGCCTACAAGAGTCTACCTATTCACTTTCTCTATACATCTGAGTGCCTTCTTTTGAATCTTAAACACCCTGTCCATATTTTGTTGAGATGATTACCCCATACTAAAATATCATACCTATTGAGATAGTATAAGTCCATGGTAAGCAGTTAACAGTAGTTTTTTATCATTCAGCCTAGCAAGCTGCCGCAGGACAAATACCCCAGATGATATCTTATTACATATCCTCTCAATGTAAGGATGCCATGTTAATTTCCTGTCCAATAAATTCCCAAGAATGCTACTTTCTCTTCTTGGTCTAATTCATTTTCCTCTACAACACATTTATTTCTCTATCCTCTACTGAATTATATTTACTTTTGAATTGTAGGAATTGACATCTCTTACTATTTATTGTTAATTGCCTTTGCTTCAAGAATTGGACAATTGACTGTACTCCAGTAAAAGCATTTATTTCTAGACTATCTAATAAATAATTGTTAAAGATAAGCGATGTGTCATCAGCAAACACAGAGCTCTGTGATCTTTTAACTCTTTTGGTATTGGTTCACATACAACAAACAGTAAGGGACCCAGATTGAGCTTGAGGTACTCCAGCCTGGACCTCCATTTTTGAGATTTAATTTTTACTATTTCATTCCCATCCACCTTGGTAAGCTCAACACACTGGTTTCTACCTATTAGATATGATTCGAACCATTTTAGTTCTATACCATTCACACCTACAGTTTTTAGTATTTCCAATAATATTCTATGGTTCACACAATCAAAAGCTTTGGATAAATCAAGAAATATTGCGGCTGCCTTCTCACCTGATCTATTATATCTATTAGTCTTTCAACAAGGGATACTTGTGCCGGGCACTCTCTTTAATTCAGGCCTTTTCCCAAGTTATAATAGTAAATTTAATACGCAATAGACTAGAGCCATTATTGTAAGTGAGTTAGCGAAATAAATTACTTTCTCTCTCTATTATGAACGGCCATGACTTCGAGTTTCCCATGATAGATATTTAAAAATTGTGGCTCCGAGTCGTCGAGGAATGTAGATTATGGAATTATCTCTAAAACTTAGCCTTCTTGTCGTGACATAAAATGCGATAAGTTGGAAAACAGCAAGCATTGAAATTATAACAAACTACCGATTTTGCAGTTACTTTGGTCCAAAGGCTCTAAAAGCCACGCGACGATTGGTCAAATTGATTCCATTCGCCCAATAGGAGACCTGTTTCTAAATACAGTAGTGGGGATTCCCCAGTCGAGAGACCAGATTACGTTTCGGAGCACACTTTGCTAGGAGCACTACGAGAGTAAAGATGTAGTCATTATGTTTCGCCCTTTTTGGGCAAGTTTATAAGTTTAGATCATTAGTTAATGTAGTTAAAGTTTAAATTTTGTAGTAGTGCCATGTCCTGAAAGGTTTAATTGTGTTTCTTCTTCATGTACGAATAATTGTTTCTTCAAATAACCGCTAAGGTACGTAAACTAAGGTTAAAATATAATTTAGGGAAATTAATTAAGTGAAACTTCAATCAAAAGATTTTATCAACAAAGCCTGTTATTTTTCAAGTTAATAATATTGATTGAGAATAATCCTTTTGATTTTATTAGTGATGGAAATACTTATATTTTTTTCTACAGAAGTATAGAAAGTTTTCAGTTACGTTACATTTGAGTTATTGTTCCTGGAGATATATTATCGTAGAGTATTGCTGAAAGTCAGGAAGATAGCCTTTAAATTGAAATGAAACTTTTAAGAATTGTTCATATTGAGTTTATGACATTTTTTAATTTATATTTTTCAGACTCTGTTTTCTTATGTCATTAAGGCTTTTGAATGATTTAGTAAATTTTTTATGATAGAAATCTTAATAGAGAAGAAGAAAGTTTTTCTTCTCCAGGAAATTAATATTAATGAATGTTCAAATTTTAATACAATTTAAATTATTTCTATGTGTCTACTAATTTTATTTAATTAAAGGTGAATCTTATAAGGCAAACATTATCTTCCTTAAAGTGAAATTTTCAATATTTTTTTCTTTTATTGTGTTATTAAGTGTCTTGTTTTATTAGGTGATAATTCATAATTTCAGTTGATACTAGTTTTTGGACTTGTTTTGTAGGTAAATCAAATCATAAACTCTGGAATGTTCATTTTTAATTAAGGTTCTGAGCAGTTTTGGGCGAATGCCCGTTATTTACACTTGGATTGCGTCCTATATTCATAAATAATAAATAAAATAAATGTTGGCTGGCGCACAAGTTTCCAACAATACTAGCCGAGCTACTATATGAAAAATTATATTTGATTTCGCAAACCAAACGAAAAATATCATATAAGTTAGCATCATTTCAATTTGAATTATTTGTGAAGAAAGATCCATTAATTCTGATAAAAAGATCAGTAGTTTAAAGATAAAATCTATATAAAATGAGGATTCAAAGAATGAAAGAATTTAATTAATTGTAATCAATAGATAACTCCTGTTTTAGCTTTTGATGAATTGTAGGAAGAGTTAGAAATTAATGCTGTAATACATTTATTTACAGCGGTTCATGTGTGTCCCCAAACCAACTTCTTGTACTACCACCCCTTTGGTTCCGCAACTTTATGTAAAACCGCTTCAAGACACCCGTTCAGACGACAGGTCTAGGGACGTAAGAGGACGTCGCCGTCAAGCCAAATTCAACCGGAAAAGCTCACCGCCAAAAACAAGGTACTGTAACCCCGACGATAAAGCAACGTACAACCAACGAAAGTGCAGTGTAGTGAAACAAAGGTTCATTCGAGAATGTCAATAAAAAGTGGGGATTCAAAATTATTATGAATGGGTTATATGGGTTACTATCGACGAAATTTGGGTTCAACGGGTTTTTTTCTTCTTGAGTAATTTCATGTTGAAATTGATTGGTTATTTTATGACTGATCTTGTTTGGTTTTGTGACGTATTGCTATCTAAACGGGGATAGTAATGCGCCCCCGAATCAGATGAAGAATGTCACAAAGTAACATGATATTGTTGTTTCTGTTGTTCGATTTTAGCTGCCAATGTTTATTGAAACTGTTTGTATTTTTCAATTATTTCAAATTGTAGTGATTTTCTATAGTATAAACCTATTAATCAGGCATGGCAAGATTAATTGAAGTTTTCTTGACTCTAGCCCGTTCACCTGCATGAATTAGTTATAGACTCAGGTATTTTCTAGATGTGTCGGCCTATTTAAATTCTAAATTTTATTCAAAATTATCTTCTTTGGCACACAACTGCGCAACTCTGCTGAATGTTTAGCGGAGGCACACACTGCGCCGACTCTGCTGTCTAGAGATATTTAAATCTCTGGAATTCAAATTTTCTAAAAAATTAAATTTTTCATAACTTACTCTAATAATACTAGATCAATTTTTCTGAGTCTATACTTAATAATTCATTCTGTGAATGTGTTAACTGTCAATATTTAGGTTTGGAGTTGAATGAATAATTTATAGTTGCTACTCCAATTTTTCTGAAGTTTAATAATTGTAGATGAAATAGGAAAGTTATTCAGTTATGTTAGACCATTAAATGATAATCTTTTGAAGTGCTTAAAGATAAAGTCAAGTATCATTGATGCTTAAGTTGAAGTATTCTGAAACTTCATATTGAAATTGATCGTTGAAAATTAAAGGTTTAACGTTAGAATAAAAATGAGTAGAAGAAACTAGGATATGTGAGAAACAACTGATTCTTAGTGCTGAATAAATTTTTGCATTCTGTAATTCGTGAATGATGATAGAATTATTGTAATGTCAACGTACGTATTCTGGTCTCACGTCTGGTAGTTGAATATCATTATAGTAGTAGTGAAAGTGAATATTGAGATTTTAAAGGTCACCCCAAGTAAATTAGGAAAATTCGGAAATTATTATGGGAGAATGTTTGAGGAAAATAGGAAATTTTTTTGATAAGTTTAGGTAGATCGAAGGTAATCAGAGAATAAATAGGAAACTGTTTTATTCGTTATTGTGATATGTAGTTTTGAAAAGTTGATGTTTAGTTTTGGCCTTGAGATGTTTAAACTAAATAATTGGGTATTGTAGATTAAAGTTGAAACGATGATCAAATCCTTAGGAATTTGTATTAAAATAAGTTGATTGAGATGAGGTTGTTAAGTCCCTTTATCAGTAATGTTTATTCTCGAAAAGGTGAATCAGTTTTATTATTGGAAATATTTTTTTTTAGGGTGTGATTTTTGCGGTAGGCATGCGTAGTGATAGTGTAAAGATCCGTTGTGTTAATGACGTTTCCTGTAGACTGTGGGGAATTTTTTTTTTGTTTAGTTGAGACTCAAGATTTAGAGGAGGACAAGGGGATGTCCTGCCTGTGTGTGTTGTTGTTGAATTTAGGTAATCGGCGCGAGTGTAGGTCCGTGTCCAGAGAGAACGGAGCACTGCCCGATAGTTGTCCATGTAACAAATCAAGGAATTTAGCTGTGACTAATCTTGCAAATTTGTACGGTGGAATTGTATAATTTTAGCGAAAGGCACCGAAGATGGTGTGAGCTGAGATTTTTTGTATCTGGTAAACGGTCTGGTTCATTCGAGAGTTATGGGGCTCGTCAGTAGAATAACGTAAACCGAAATCTAGAATATTTAGTGAGTCTTCGTAGTGATTGTAAGGAAAACAATCAGCGTAATGCAGTTTAGGGAAGCCCAGTCAAAAGGTTCGTTAATGTTTGGTAGGAAAGTCAGCCGCAAAATCACAAGTAATAATAGAAAAAAAGAAGGTATTATTGAGATGAAAGTTGCTTATAAATTTGGTATGGTAACGAAAATTGAAAGTTTTAGACAATGAATATTTAAAGTGATTAGTTAAGGTATACAAATAAAATAACAGAGAAAATTTTCGAGTACCTAGGTAATGCTAAAATGGTTATTAGTGAAAGTAGAAATAAATATTGGAACAGTACTGAACGGGTTAATTAAAATAAAATTAACAGTGAAATTCTCCTAGTTGAATTTGAAATGAAAAGGGAAAATCTCTTGAGTTAAGCATGAGTTTAAATTATTCTGTAGTTGAGAGTTGAAAGGTTGATTAAAAAGTTAATTGGGGATATGAAAGTAGAAATATGTAGGAAAATTCGTGTCAAAAAGGAAATAGAATTTTTGTTGGGAAAATTAAATTGAGGTAATTAACAGTAGTAGGACCCTTTAGAGATAAGTAGTCAAAAAGTATTAATAAATAAAAAAAAATGGAAAATCTTTAATGAAATGATAAATTTTTTTAATGATGAATAGTAAAATTGCAATCAAGTTTTCCATGTGAATAAGTGAGGTATTTTAAGATCTAGTAGAGTAATTGAAACTAGTTGGATATGAAGTTTATTGTTGAGAAATAATTATGTGAGGCTCCAGTAAGGTTGAAAATGTCAGTGAACTTGAGAATCAGTAATAGTGTAATAGTAGTCTATTAATGTGTTAATGTTTTGGTAAATTTCATAATGTTGATATTCAGAAGTCAAGCACTAGCAGTCCCAAGCTAGTTGTTCGAGTTGAATTTTCATATTACAGTATTAAATCATGCGATGAAAAGTATGCTTCCAGTGTTTAGAGAAAATGTCACGTACTCTAGTGAGAAGCGAAATACAGAATTATTATTGTCGATTAAAGCCTGGCACCCGATATCATAAGTTTTGTTTTGACTAGTGTTCTGTGGTAGAGGTTTCCTACTAGAATATTATAATGAAAAGTGTTTTTCTCATGATTGTAGAATGCAAAATCACGCTTGAGGCATGTTGAAAAATATCCGAAACAGATCAGGAAAAAAATAGGAAACAGATCAGTCTATTGAAGACAAGATTTTTGTCGTGAGTTATAATTGGATAAGTTTTGTGAGTATGGCGCCACTCTATAGCCTTGTCTCTATACACTCAACGAGATGATTCCTAATGAATGAGAAGGAGAAAAGAGAAAAAGAGTTATGATAGAGATATTTACCGTATTTGTTATAAGGATTCATTACGGGTTCATGAAGGGTTTATTAGTCAAAGATTTTGTTACGTGACAATATAATGTATATAGAAGAAATTCCGGAATGTAAATAACTTGCGCAACTAGATTAGTCATTAAATTATGTTATTAACTTCGTAATATTAAATATATTTAGGTAGGTGAATTAGGTTTAATTTTATTTCATGCACGGCTGCATACTCGCGGTAAATGAAATAATTGTACAGTTTTACCACGGTAGTAGATAATTGATTGTTTGGTAAATCGAGTGATAATCAATTTTTGAAGTTATCAACAGTCATAATATCCTATGTAGCAATGTATGTATGTGATGTCTCTAATAATAATAATGTTATTTAGCATAAGACGATTTATCATAATATTCTATACTATACCCATTTTCTATAGCTTAATACTCATCCATTCATAGTTAAGAATTATACATGCACATAGTTAGGAGTTAGTACATATAGATAAAATATATTCTCATTCATAAAATAATAAGAATAATGTCTAAGGCCTCATATTTTATATTCTATTCGCTTTATATTTCATCTTATTTTGTTGATATCCCTATTCTTTATTAGTTTACCTTCCGTGATTAATACAATTATAATCTTATCATAGGTTTATACAGTTCAACTGATTCCGTTTTAGTTCACTTAATATAATTCAGTGGTAGAGATTTCCGGCTGGAATACAATAATGGATAGAAAAGTTTCATAGCTACGGAATGTACATCAAGCGTGTGTCATTGCTCTCCGATGGCTCACTAGCGTTGCAGTTTCAACCATTATTATCTTTGAATCGTAGCCTATGTAGAATAGTATTGCCTACTGAATTGCTTTATATTGTTAAAAATATGTTGCACTCTCAACTCTATAGTAATGATAGTTAGATTTCAATACATTCAGCAGAGTGAAAAAGTTTCATCCTTTATTATTATAATCAACCTACTTCATATTTTACAACAGCAGAGTAACATAGAACCGATTAAAACTATGATGTCTTTTAAACGTTTTCCCATGTTAGAGTTTGCCAAGAAAATAACCAGGGACTCAATAAAGTGATTGAAGTATTCAAGATTATTATACTCGGTCCGTCTTTAGTACCTACTTAAAAGGTGGACACGTCCATATTGTTTTGTACTGACTCTTGCCACAGTTTTAAAGACTCTTGCCACAAATCTCCATTAGTTATACATTTTGCTGAATTTCGGAATGATTAAAGAGATTTCTTTTGAAGAGGGCCCGCTTCAAATTGGATCCTACTATCAATCCAGAAATTTGACTCTCCAAATACACAGAATGCCTCTATGGTAACATATCCTGATTAGATTTCTTTTTGCGTGTTTCACACCGTAAGGAGGGGAGTGTGCCGGGCACTCTCTTAATTCAGGCCTTTTCCCAAGTTATAATAGTAAATTTAATACGCAATAGACTAGAGCCATTATTGTAAGTGAGTTAGCGAAATAAATTACTTTCTCTCTCTATTATGAACGGCCATGACTTCGAGTTTCCCATGATAGATATTTAAAAATTGTGGCTCCGAGTCGTCGAGGAATGTAGATTATGGAATTATCTCTAAAACTTAGCCTTCTTGTCGCGACATAAAATGCGATAATTGGAAAACAGGAAGCATTGAAATTATAACAAACTACCGATTTTGCAGTTACTTTTGGTCCAAAGGCTCTAAAAGCCACGCGACGATTGGTCAAATTGATTCCATTCGCCCAATAGGAGACCTGTTTCTAAATACAGTAGTGGGGATTCCCCAGTCGAGAGACCAGATTACGTTTCGGAGGACACTTTGCTAGGAGCACTACGAGAGTAAAGATGTAGTCATTATGTTTCGCCCTTTTTGGGCAAGTTTATAAGTTTAGATCATTAGTTAATGTAGTTAAAGTTTAAATTTTGTAGTAGTGCCATGTCCTGAAAGGTTTAATTGTGTTTCTTCTTCATGTACGAATAATTGTTTCTTCAAATAACCGCTAAGGTACGTAAACTAAGGTTAAAATATAATTTAGGGAAATTAATTAAGTGAAACTTCAATCAAAAGATTTTATCAACAAAGCCTGTTATTTTTCAAGTTAATAATATTGATTGAGAATAATCCTTTTGATTTTATTAGTGATGGAAGATACTTATAATTTTTTTCTACAGAAGTATAGAAAGTTTTCAGTTACGTTACATTTGAGTTATTGTTCCTGGAGATATATTATCGTAGAGTATTGCTGAAAGTCAGGAAGATAGCCTTTAAATTGAAATGAACTTTTAAGAATTGTTCATATTGAGTTTATGACATTTTTTAATTTATATTTTTCAGACTCTGTTTTCTTATGTCATTAAGGCTTTTGAATGATTTAGTAAATTTTTATGATAGAAATCTTAATAGATGAAGAAGAAGTTTTTCTTCTCCAGGAAATTAATATTAATGAATGTTCAAATTTTAATACAATTTAAATTATTTTCTATGTGTCTACTAATTTTATTTAATTAAAGGTGAATCTTATAAGGCAAACATTATCTTTCCTTAAAGTGAAATTTTCAATATTTTTTTCTTTTATTGTGTTATAAGTGTCTTGTTTTATTAGGTGATAATTCATAATTTCAGTTGATACTAGTTTTTGGACTTGTATTTGTAGGTAAATCAAATCATAAACTCTGGAATGTTCATTTTTAATTAAGGTTCTGAGCAGTTTTGGGCGAATGCCCGTTATTTACACTTGGATTGCGTCCTATAATTCATAAATAATAATAAAATAAATGTTGGCTGGCGCACAAGTTTCCAACAATACTAGCCGAGCTACTATATGAAAAATTATATTTGATTTCGCAAACCAAACGAAAAATATCATATAAGTTAGCATCATTTCAATTTGAATTATTTGTGAAGAAAGATCCATTAATTCTGATAAAAAGAATCAGTAGTTTAAAGATAAAAATCTATATAAAATGAGGATTCAAAGAATGAAAGAATTTAATTAATTGTAATCAATAGATAACTCCTGTTTTAGCTTTTGATGAATTGTAGGAAGAGTTAGAAATTAATGCTGTAATACATTTATTTACAGCGGTTCATGTGTGTCCCCAAACCAACTTCTTGTACTACCACCCCTTTGGTTCCGCAACTTTATGTAAAACCGCTTCAAGACACCCGTTCAGACGACAGGTCTAGGGACGTAAGAGGACGTCGCCGTCAAGCCAAATTCAACCGGTAAAAGCTCACCGCCAAAAACAAGGTACTGTAACCCCGACGATAAAGCAACGTACAAACCAACGAAAGTGCAGTGTAGTGAAACAAAGGTTCATTCGAGAATGTCAATAAAAAGTGGGGATTCAAATTATTATGAAATGGTTATATGGGTTACTATCGACGAAATTTGGGTTCAACGGGTTTTTTCTTTCTGAGTAATTTCATGTTGAAATGATTGTTATTTTATGACTGATCTTGTTTGGTTTTGTGACGTATTGCTATCTAAACGGGGATAGTAATGCGCCCCCGAATCAGATGAAGAATGTCAACAAAGTACATGATATTGTTGTTTCTGTTGTTCGATTTTAGCTGCCAATGTTTATTGAAACTGTTTGTATTTTTCAATTATTTCAAATTGTAGTGATTTTCTATAGTATAAACCTATTAAATCAGGCATGGCAAGATTAATTGAAGTTTTCTTGACTCTAGCCCGTTCACCTGCATGAATTAGTTATAGACTCAGGTATTTTCTAGATGTGTCGGCCTATTTCTAAATTCTAAATTTTATTCAAAATTATCTTATATATTATCTTTTAAAAAGTGCAGGCACATACTATTGCAGTCTTAGTAGATTCCCTTTCTGGAACCCATGCTGTTCATCACATATGAAATTAATTTCTTCCAGGTGCATCAATAGCCTATTTAAAACTACTCTTTCAAAAATTTTACTTATTACATTTAGAATACTAATGGGTCTATAATTTTCAACTCTTTCAGAATCACGCTCTTGAAAATTGGCAAAATTTTTCCTTGTTTCAGATCATCAGGAAAATACCCTGCTCTAGTGAAGTATTAAGGAGATGCAATAAAGGGTCCAGTAATTCATTTTCACATTCTTTTAAATTTTGCTTGAGACCCCATCCAATCCTACTGTTTTTTTGTTATTCAAATTTTTTATTATTCTTGACAACTCATCTCTTGATAATGGATGAAATTTAAATACCTTTTCAATTGGCTCAGCATTTAATGTAGTTGTATTATAAGTATGGTGTTCAGTGACTTTTGGAGATTATATGCAACCTGTTGATAATACTTATTGAAAAAGTTACAAATGTCTATACTATCATCCATATAATTTCCATGTTCATTGATTATCCTAGGGACATTAGTAACTGTATCTTTTTGAGCTGCTCTCCTATTTCTATTAATTACTCCCAAACAGCAGAGTTAAAATTGGTACTAGTTGTTAATATTTCAGCTGTTTTCTTACACTTAGCTTTCCTCACTTCTTTTGCATAGTTTTTCTTTAGACATTTGTATTTGACTTCACTCGGAACATCCCTCACTAATTTTAATTCCTCATAAGCTTCCCTAACAATATTTATTTGAGTAAGAATATCTTCAGTTATCCATTCATCTACTTTGTTTAATTTACTTTTTACTTGACTTTTTTATTGGACAGCATACACTAATGTGAAATCTTAGAGTATCAATGAATTGCTTATATTTGTAATTTAGGTTACAACTGTTATAAACACTACTCAAATTTTCTTGAAGCAGTTCCTGCTTCAAACAATTTATATTTCCTAGCTCATATTGCTGAATTTCTTTCACAAAAGTTTTTTTTCTGCTTGGATTCTGGCCTGCAACTTAACATCTAAAATTTGATAGTTATGATCTGATAGATCTGAGCTACCTAACCTGACATTACAACCTTCTATATTTGTGAGGATTTTATCAATAATTGTCTGTGAAGTTCGAGTTACTCTTGTATATTCGTGGACCTTAATTTCTAAATTATTCATATTAATAATATCTCTAATATCCTCTGTCATTTTATCCTGCCTGGCAAAATCGGTATTGAAATCTCCTACAACTATAACATTTGTGAAACGAGCGGTTGTAATTTCCAAAGTGTATGGAGCAGCTCACAAAATTTTTGCCAGTCTCCATTTGGTGACCTATAGATACCTAACACTGCTACCTCAAATCGATCATCAATTTTTAACCTTAGTTCCGTCACCTCTAAATCCATCTCAACAGAAAATCTCTTAACAAAATCCAGTTCATAAGTTTGGGTATGTTTAGCATTGCTAGGAATATACATACACCACCACTTCTATGAGCTATTCTACAAAATTCTGATCTCAGTGAATAGCCTGGAATCCTAACTTGACTTATTTCCTTTATTTTAAAGCCATGCTCTGTGAAAATAACAATGTCAGGATCCTCCTGTTTAAGAAATACTTCTAATCTGTCAATTTTGTTGCGAAGATACTGAATATTTTGATGATAAATACTAAAAACCTTACCATCTTGTGCTACTCTATCTCTAACATTTGTAGCTATTTCCCTTTCCCTGTTTTGAGCCAATTTACTAAAAAATCGTTACTTGTTTTTTTGACTGTTTTTAAACCAGAGGATTGCAAACGGCTTTCAATCAGCTCTGCCAATCTATTACAAAAGATTACTTTGCCAGATCGATTTAGATGCAACCCATGATTAGTGAAGTTATGTCTTTTCAGCCTTTCATTTAGAAAACAAATCCCCAGTTGTTTAGAATTCTTATTTTTTAGGCTGTTGATTGTATTATGGATTGATTTGTTTGTCGAATTGATTGCTTCATTTAATTCTGGCCTATCAAACCTATTAGGAATAGTACTTATTATTAAGTTTGTTTTTTTGCTGAGTGGCACAATTTCCTTGATTTTTTCTGTACTTGAGGAAGATGATTCAAGTTGGGTTCATTTATATTATTTGAGCCACCCAGTACAATTAGATAGTCATTTCCATCAAAGTCTTTAGTTTGTTCCCTAGCTGACTCTACAACTGCATTAATTGATGCACTTGGCTTGAAAAAACATTGGACATCAAATTTATTTTTCAATCTTTTATCAAGGAGATCACTGCAATCACGTCCATGACTGGACGTCAGTAGCAGAACTCTCCCTTTCCTATCTTTATTTCCCTCAGCTATATTTTGGTTGCTGTCTTCAAAACCTCACTGTACGTTTCATTTCGACCATTTTCAGAGCATTTCCCATCATTTAGGTTAGATTCTATTTCTTTGCATTTGGACAGAGGTTCTCAATACATTTAGTATTATCAAATTTAGATTTTAGATTCTTTATTTCCTCCGACATTAGACTACATTGATTTTTTAGATTCAGTATTTCTTTTTATGGTCTTCATCTTGTAATTTTATAATCAGTTCCAAGGATTTAATTTCTTCTACCATCCCTAACCTTCCTTCCTCGGACGTTTTTAGAGTACTTCTAATTGGTTTTTAAATTAGTGTGGCTACTTTGTAGTTGAGCAACTTTTTCGGCTAAAGTAGATTGAGGAACTGGGGTTTTGGTTTTGGCATTTTGAATTTTGGTTTTGGGAACGCATAAGTACTCCGCTATGGTACATTTCTATAAACCTCCGGTGTTCTACTTGAGCTCATCTTCCTATCTAAGAAATTATATTACTTGCAAAATAATAATTGATTATAAATGATAGGATTTTAATTTGGTTATAATTTTAGTCAAGTAAACTATCTATGTTTATTTTTAAATCTCGAAAACTAACCTCAAAATAACATCTAAACGAGGTTTGGCTTATAAATAGAATTAAGAATTAAAATCTAAAACAAAATGATAAAACGTGATCAAGAAACAATTAATAATGAAATTAATACAAAATTGTACTTATCCGTGACTATTTATAACACAAAATCTTCCAAAAACCCAGGAGCGAAATATGTATGACTTTCATTCACACAACCTCAAGGTCATTTATATGATATTAAGTGACAGGCTATGCCAAAAATTCCAGAATACCTTCTAGTCGTGACCCCGGGTCCCAAGGACCGGCCATTTTTTGTTTTAGTTATAATTTTGTTTCCGTTTGCTTTACTGTGTATTGTGACCATGTAAATTCATGTCAGTAGACACTTAAACTTGATGTAGAGTGTTAGTGCTCTGTGACTTGTTGTTTTCGTGAAATGACGTTTCTGGGTCCCAGAGACCCAAGGGTCACGCCTAACATAACTTTTTTGTTTTTTTCAAATGCACATTTTTATGCAATAGTGAATGGATTCAAGCAGTCAATATGTTTATTTTATACAGAGACTTCGAAGAATGTACAAATTGACTTCTAGATCTCTATTTCAATGACATAGTGATGATAAAAAAAATTCAAAGTTCAAGATAAGAATACTGACCCTGAGTAGGATGATAGTGAAACCAATGAACTTCATGTGATCCTAGGGATACTAAACCTCCCCTAAGAGTGAACTTTATATGACCTTATATTTTTTTCATGATTTCTAGTAGTGTTTCATGTAGGTTTCAGGATTTATAATAGTATTCATCACTATAATTTCATAAGTTTTGCAAAGATTGTGCAACATGAACTTGAGGGTAGGTTAAAACTACCCTAAGAGTGAACTATGACCTTCCAATTTGTTTCCCATCTTTCTAGTGGTGTTGCATAATTTTTTGTTCACTTTATATAAAATAATAACCAAACGTTAATTTTCACTACCCTAAAAATGCAAGGTTTTATAAATTTATTTTTATAATTGTAATAAAGATCGATTTCTGCTTTACATAAGTGCTCGTTGCATTCATATAACCCTTGGACATATTAGAATCATAGAATAACATGATATCTTGAAATATATTGAGATATTCAATATGAAAGAAGTGGGTACCTGGGACCCAGGGTCATGACTAACGTCAGAAAAAAATAGGGTCACAACTAGAAGGATAAGCAAGAGATCCATGGATACCAGAGTCATCAAATTCCGAATCAACTTAATTTGGAATTTAATCTTTAATTGCCAAAGCAAAAATAACATGATCACTGCTAATTTGATAACTATCAACGGGAAATATTAATTGCCAATGGCTAAAGTCGAGGGCGACTCTTAAGCCCCGCCCCATATCCTACAAAATTCGCTGCAATTAGACTACTCTTCTAAGAGCACTTCCAACACATCAATTAACTATTTGAATGATTTGACTTAATGATTCTCATGCCAAGTTGTGGCCTACTCTCAAAAACGATTATAACAATTTTGGTAGGATTCAGATTATAAATGTTTCACAAAATAATTTTATCTTTAAATTTCCATAGCAAAGCATGGGTGCCCTGCTAGTCATCTTATAATCAAAACGAATTTTTTTCATCAATCGTTCAAATATTATAAGGCCGAAAATATGAAAAAATTGGAGACAGAAGAGTTTTATCGAAAAAATTCTCACCTTCAAGAGCGGATATCTCAGCAAATATGAGAGAAGTAGATAAAATGTAAAGGACAAAACTTGTTTGTAATTTTTTGAACTTGAAGTTTGCACAAAATACAAATGTTTATAAGATGCATCATAGTTTCTGAGATATATGCGAAAGATGAAAAAATGGTAGGGGAAAATTGGGGAATGCCGGTATGTTAAGCAGCATCCTTTCTAGTTTTTTGTAAAACTCTCAATTCTGTCTGATAAATTTTTGTGGCTTCCACATATCACAAGCTACAATATAAATTTTTTGTAGATACTTTGTGACATAATGGTACCTTAAAATTTTTTTCTTAACCTTACACATATACCGGTATACCACAACCTTGTGGTAATGGCAGTAGGGACTTTCCCCATGTATTTCTAATTGCAAAAATTTAATAAAACAAATTTCATAATTTTTCTATGAAAAACAAACTTAAAACCATCTGAATATAAATCATATGGACTTGAAAAAATTACTTAAGTATGAGAAAAATTATTTTATTCACTAATACATCATTTTTTTTTTTTTTATTATTAAAAATCCATTAAAACTAGTCACTAGGACTAACCATTAATTTTGTTCTCTATTCTTATCCTAAAATTAATTTTTATTGCTAAAGTCTTCCAGTGAAGCCTACAGTTCTAATCTATATTCTTCTACTTTAAATTCTTTCGCTACACATTTATTTAATTATACTTTTTTCACTTCACTAGCACTACACCAACTCGAAGGCTTTGTTCTCTTCAACCTCCTGTGAGTTCAGTGCTGTCTAGG
>NW_024091449.1:0-15000 GCF_014356525.2 Nilaparvata lugens
AAAATATTCACTTTACAAAAAAAAAGCCATTAGATGTATGTGTAAACTGACGAGATATCAGTCCTGCCGAGATTATTCAAAACTGAAAGTATTCTCACATTTCCATCTTTGTTCATATATAAGACTATCCTTAGCACCGTAGATAATATTTTCTACCCACTAATAGCAATATCCACAGTCATAGAACAAGAACAGCTAATAACTATCATTTACCTAAGTTTATTTAGCAATAGCAAAGAAAAATCCATTTTATCAAGAAATTTTTTTACAATAGGCTCCCAAATGAAATAAAATCTGTTAAACAAATAAAAATGTATTTAAAGCCCACTTGAAGAAAATTTATTGAATGGTGGCTTCTATTCCATAAAGGAATACATGGATAATTAGTGGATACATTTCAATAATATTGTGTACTTATCAATAATAGCTGTGATAACTTATTGTACTTTTGTGTTTTGTACTTTGTGACATTGATATTTTCATGTATTTATTTGTTTTTATAATAATTTGACGTTTGCCATATCTGTAATGTACGTTTTTATGCAATAAAAAATATTTTATTTATTTATTTATTATATCAGGAAATTGTCCAAGTATTTTCATGTTTTATTCTGATTGTCTAAATAACCTAAAAGATGATGTTCAATTATGTGGGAGGTTGAGTTTATACTTTTTTATTCTTTCAAATGAAACAAGTCTTCCTTAACATGTAAATAAATAAATAAGATGATATGATTATAAATGTTAATATTGATAATGAACACAAATAATGAAAAGTTTTTGATCAGCTGTTTTTTGATCACCTTTCTTAGTTCCATGTTAGCGGCTGGAAAGGGTACTCTTTCCGGCCTAGGCCGAAAGAAACCTGTTCTGACGTCAGACGAGAGTCGTCTGCAAACCTGTCTTTCAGATCTACGTAGGGACTGGAAAATAGCTGCTTCCTGTGCAGTGTGGCAAAAACCAATTTGCGGACATTTAAAATTTCGTTTCTCAAATAACTCAGAGACCGTTGGTTATACAAAAACATTGCAAGAATAACTTTTTTTAGTAAATTTAATTACCTATCGATTGGTACCAGATTTTTCAATTTTGGGCCAATATTAACTGAGATATGGCAGCTATAGTGGTTGCTGACCCACCTTTAGAGGGTTATGTAACATTATTTTATTGTTTGAAGACCTAAAATCGCTTACAATTAACATGCAATGCAAATAGAGATGTTGCATCATTGAGGCGACTCTATCAGCATGCCTTGGTTTGCACTGCAACAAACTTTCAGTGGTCACCTATCACTAAGGCTGCCATATCTCAGTTAATATTGGTGCAATTTTGAAAAAAATCGATAGACAATTAAATTTACTAAAAAAGTTATTCTTGTAAAGTTTTTTTAAAACCAACGTTTTCTGAGTTATTTGAGAAACAAAATTTTAAATGTCCGCCATTTTGTTTTATGATTTTGAAAAATTATCATAATCTTTTTCTAGCTTTGTCTAGTTGTTATAATTGATTGTGCAGAGTTTCACTTTTGTATGTTTAACCATTATTTTGTAAAAAAATATTAAGTGAAAAAATCAAAATGACCGCTGTGTGAGTAACTGAAGATTTTGGACAATTTAAATCTATATATATAAGCGAAATGGCACTCACTCACTCACTGACTGACTCACTCACTCACTCGCAGAACAAAAAATCTACCGACCAAAAACGTTTCAATTTGGTAGGTATGTTCAGTTGGCCCTTTAGAGGCGCACTAAGAAATCTTTGGCAATATTTAACTCTAGGGTGGTTTTTAAGGGTTTAAAGTTCGTCTTCTAGCATGTATATTTTCTTATTCTCTTGATTATAATTGAAAAATGTCCATACCATATGTTAATATAGAACTATAATCTAGAGAGAGTACCTCTTCGAAACAGTTGTTAACTGGTACTAAATATAATTTTGTCAGGTTGGCATTAAGTTGAGTTGACTTTGTTAGGTTGGCACCAAGTTGAGGATTGAAATGCATTTATCGCGGAAAAATTGATTGGGCACTGCTACTCCAATCAGAGCTATTCCTGGGAATATTATATTACTAGCCGTCAGGCTCGCTTCGCTCGCCATATCCGTTTAGTCTGGACCCCCGACTGGATCGTCCTAACATATGATCGTCCTACAAATGAAAATGCAGGCGAGTGAATCGAGCCTGCTGATTTCATCCTTGGACGATCCAGTCGGGGGTCCAGGGGCGGAGCCCCTGGCTAGACGGATATGGCGAGTTAAGCGAGCCTGACGGCTAGTATGATATATAGATATGTTTTTTAGCCAGGTACAATGCCCTAAAGTATTGGGTATGGAGTTCGTAAACACTCTGTATGTGCAATAGTGGACGTCAGATCATGCATTAGAGCCGAATAACAAAATCTGGAAAGAGTTATTGAAACACGTTGTGATTTGCATGGGGCTGTTCACACTGAACGCATGCAATTGCTGGTTGCGTTCAGTGTGAATGTTCCTATTGCTCTTTCCAGATTTTGTTTCTCTTCTGCGCGCATGGTCATGCATGCACTTGCACATATATGCATCCAATGTAATCTTACACCAACTTGTTTGATGATTATGCCATTCATATTATGTTGCTTGTATATTTTTAATAATTTTAATTATTCAATTCTGATGTTCATTTTAATTTGGAATGTGCATCTGAAGCCTCAGAAGATTAGATATTGAGAAAATAAAAACATGTGAAAAATATTGAGAAGATTGAATATTATAACATGGTCCTCACTTCTCCACTTACCGTAGGTACTTTATGTATTTATACAATTCATCTATTTTACATTCATTCATAGATTTCACTAGGCTTATCATTCTTAACTTATTATGAATGATTGGGAAAAAAACAACAGACTCAAAGCCCAAAAATGTTCCTTTCCCAATCCTATACTATTAATCGAGCAATATCTGTTTATATGTTTAGATGTTCAGATGTTTATATGTTTGTATTTCACTGGATCTCGAAAACGGCTCTAACGATTCTCACGAAATTCTCAACATAGTAGGTTTATAATATAAAGGTTCGATTGCACTAGGCTCATCCCTGGGAAAACTAGCTGAATGACATTAAAGGATAATTATTATTCATCCTTGGAAAAACAGTTGATGATAATTATTTCGTCGTCTGTTGGTTATGGAAGTGAGTGAGCGAGTTCATGTGTGTGGGACTGCGTCAAAATTATGACTCAGCTTTTGAACTTTTGTAATCATTCAAACTTAGTGCCGGTTGCAAAAAGCCGGGTTATTTTCAATCCTGATTAATTCCAGTAGATCCTTTTTTTTGAAATGGTCTTCTCTGATTTGGCTCATGTTAAGTCAATCAGGATTAAATTTAACCAGCTTTTGTGCAACTGGCCTTTGTGAGGGAAATTTTTGCATTCCTCTGGAAATTAATCTCAATTTACTGTGATTAGATAGAACATTTCTGTATGAATTTTATTGTAATTTCTTCTTTCTATGAATTTTTTATGCTTTTGTACTCCAGAGCGAAGATCGGTCCTTGATATTTATCAATAATACGTTGAGAATTTCATCTATGAATGTACCGGGTGATTACAAATGAAATAGACAGTTTGAATAGCTTGTAGAGAATTTATTATTTAAAAGTTTAGATCATTACTTACATGATCCCATAGAAGATTCTTGAAGTTTTTATTGAAACTTTACAGATGTTCAATGTGTGCACCATTTGCAACACGCAGATATCAACACGGTAGTCAAATTCTGACCACACACGACTAAGCATCTCACGGTTAACTGTAGCAAGAGCATTATTGTGATTCGTTGTTTAAGATCATCGATATCAACAGGAAGCGGTGGTACGAAAACTCTGTCTTTTACATAGCCCATAAATTTGATAGATGTAGTCCAAAAATAGGTTATGTTTATCACTTCATATTATCGTGAATATCCCACTTAAATCACATCTGTTTCCTGTTTTCAGATGAAGAAGCGGGACCAAATTCAGGGCAGTCTCCGGCTGAGATGATGCCTCCCGAGATGTATGTACCCAATCAGGAGTTGTGGCTGCAGTTGAGGGCTCCCAGACCCACCAAGCCGTTCGCGCTCTGCTGTGGAAACACATGAAACTATCTGCTCAATTCGAAAAGTCTCAACGTAAATAATACAGTCAATGTCTGTTCATTTAAAATGTGAAGTGTCCTGAAACTGTGCCCAATTTCAAATGTACAAATAATATCACTTTGAATGAAATTGTTTTAAAAATGATGTGACATAAGCTCGAACGCTTTCATGGAGAACTATTGACACATTAATTGTTAGTCATTGAACGTAAATGTAACAAAGCCCTAATCTAACATTTATTTTTTTTACATAGATGGATACATTATCATTCTCATCTATGAATGATTGGGGAAGGAACAATAACAGGCTAAGGGTAGCCGCCCATTGGAAGCGTATTCAACCGATTCATTCGGCCGTTGGATCAGACGAATCTGACGGCGTTAATTCGGCCGAATATAGTAGTCCATTGGAACCGTCACGTCAGTTCTAGTTCAGTAGTTGGCTGAACTAGAATATTGAATTAACTACTATCATAGCCACCAAAATTGTTCATAAACAATGAGTTTTTGGGATTTTTTAAATTGAATATACAAATATCCACTAAATTAGAATTATTCGTTACAATGGTTTCAAATCCCGGCCTGGGCAATATATTTATCCTCGGGCCACTCCCGTTTTCGGATGGACACGTTAAGCCGTCGGTCCCGGCTGCCTAAAAAGCAGTCGTTAGGTCATGTCAGAGGCCCTGAAATTGATCAGTTGCGATCTGAAAACTCTGACATCAGACCTGAGCCAGCCAGGTCACTCGATATTATATTATTATTCATTACAATAATCTTACCTTCAAAAAAAATCCCACTATAGAATTATTCATCATAAATCGGTTGACAAATGATTACACAGATGTATGGAGAAGCCAGTCTATTGCTGTATTTCCATAAGGTCTATAGTTTCAACCAGGTACTTGTGGATGAGAATACTGCGTGAGGTCTACTGTTCGCAGAATTACTATTCTGACTATTACTATACTTGTCAGCTGATTTATGATGAATATCTATAGTCTGATTTTCACTCTAATATTGGCGTATGAAGGAGGCTCCTTTTCCTTTTATATTATCCTTGAGATGCAACATTTCCAAAAACCTTGTATATACGTCGACGCGCAATTAAAAAAGGAACATACCTGTCAAATTTCATGAAAATCTATTACCACGTTTCGCCGTAAATGCGCAACATATACAAATATGTTTGTTTATATTATAAACATTTAAACATTAAGAGAAATGCCAAACCGTCGACTTGAATCTTAGACCTCACTTCGCTCAGTCAACAATATTTGTTCACAGATTCCTTTGAACATCACAATGATGATATCTTTTGTCTCGCATATCCCACAATGGAACATGCTCTTGAACCAAACTTATCAACTTCTCATTGTCCATATACAGTAGTTAAAACTTTATAAAACGGATCAAGTTCAAAAACAAAAACAGACAAGCCTGTGAAACAATTTTGAGGTTAGGATGATGTTGTCTCAGCTCGACTTCGGGCCGATTGAGCCGGAGAATCCCATTCAATTCGGATTGAAAACTTGATCGGCCGGAGACGTCCGTGCACGGACGTATGAACTGTTGCAATGGACGAGCATCTATAGCTTTCTTTGTTGGGGGATCGTTCGGACGAGTTCGGTAGTTTTCGGCCGATGCTAGTTCGCACGAAATCGGCTCCAGTGGATGGCCCACCTTAAGCCCATAACTGTTCCTTTTCCAAATTTAGATAGAAATTGTCCTAAAATAGGTTATGTTTACACTACTTCATGATTTTTGTTCAATTTAACATGTATGTAGAATCATAGAGAAACAATAGCATAAGTAGATATCCCATGGTGTAGGGCGTTTATGTCGCAACTTTTACTGTTATCTCAAGCCGATAGTTCATGTAATTCTTTCCCGTGAAGCTGTGTGACATTGTAGTCTCTCATATTGTGCCGTTCATACACTCTCACCCCACAAAGCAGTAAAATTCGACAATAATTAACAGTAATCGGATTGGGATAACAGTAAAAGTTGCGACATAAACGCCCTATACCATGGGATATCTACTTACGCTATTGTTTCTCTATGGTAGAATGTAGAAGTCGAGACTAGTCATATAATATTACTGTTAAAACTGTTGTGAAATTTACTTGAAAATGTAAATATTATAAATAAATTTATGTTTCTTATTAAACCAATGTTGAAAATCAGAACTGAATTTTACTATAGTAAAACTTGTATGAAATACTTTCCACTATAGAGAGGTCCACGTTATAATGGCAGTGTTTGATTAGCAATAATATTGATATCCTTGTCTATCATTCAACAAAGTGGATAGCGCTATCTCTTTCTCGCTTTGCACTGTTGCCAGATCGTCTTTTAACAATGTAGAATTAATAATCCTGCATCTTAAGTATGAAAATTCATTAAGAAATTATTAAAAAAAAATTTCTTGCTATAGTTTAATTAATTTTTAAACGGGAATGAACCGTTAATATTAAAATTGAAAATTTAAATTTCAAATTCTTCTTAAAATAGGCTTGCTACCTATTTTTTTCAATTAGTCTATTTTTTATTATTAATTCAGTCTTTTTTCTGTTTTCTATTGTGTCTTGTGTTATTTTCTATCCATAATGTTTCTTCCAAACTATTTTTATTGCTATTTTTCGTTTTTTCTTTCTTACTAATTTAGTTTCAGTTTGTGTAAACAATTGATTTTCAATTAGGCTTGTTTTGGCATAAAGCTGTAAGCCTCTATATGTTGTTTTAATTTTTCTATTGATGTAAATAAATAAAAAATAAATATTACATCAATAAACCTGTATCAGCTAACGTCTATAGAAGGCATTGACAAGACAGAGGATCGGAAACGTTGTTCTATCTTTCTTCACTCCCATTATAACGTGGACCTCACTATAGTTTGTTTACTGGTATAATTTATACATCTCCTATGGATGATACGGTATAAATATTACATGGATTTGAACTACCTTTTTTTGAGGTTGATGTCAATCAGAGCCCTAGACTTGTGCTTGATTAACTCTAGGGATGTTAAAATCAAAATCAAATGTTATTGATGATAGAAGACGAATAAAATCTTTCCTTCACTCTCAGATCAGAGAAATCACTAATCTTCAAATGCTTTTAACTCAGGAATGGGAGAGAATTTTGCCAATGTGATGACATATAATTTTTCCTCTCGTCGAGTAATATCATTCCTGAGAGTTTGAGCGATTTTAATTTCTGACCATTTTTGCAAAAATCCATGATGTATTATTGATGATTTCATGAAAAATGCACATCTCTCAGATTTGGTTGATATTGGGGCTATGGATAGAGGTTGACCGAACTATTGTCGTGCTATAATATGAGACGTTTCGCTACAGGGCGAGTTATCCACTGAAACTTAAAATCTGTCCTCCACTCACAGATCAGAGAAATCACTCATCTTCAAATGCTTATAACTCAAGAAATGAGTTATATATGCTTAAATAACTAATAGCTAATAATAATAATGCTAATAACTTTATGCTTATAACTCTATCAGAGAGATGTTGGAGCCAAATTTGGCACCCCCAGCTACTATACAGGATGAGTTAAGCAGCTTCAAACATAAAATTTCAAACGGCCGTATCTAATGAACAGTAAGGAATTTCGCAAATCGGATTCCAGATTCGTGTTCCTTGCATCAAAGAGCATAAGGTCACGAAGTTTGAGCGATTTTTATTTTTCGCAAAAAAAGGAGATAACTCATGGACTATAGTGAAACACACTGAAACAAAAGGTATCTAAGATTTGGCTGAAATTTGCACAATATATAAAGCTTGACCTGAGAAATGTCGGAGCCAAATATGGAACCCCCAGCTACTATACAGGGTAAGTTATGCAGCTTCAAACATAAAAATTGCAAACTTGGTGACCTGAGAAATGTCGGAGCCAAATGGAACCCCCAGCTACTATACAGGGTGAGTTATGCAGCTTCAAACATAAAAATTGCAAACTTGGTGACCTTATGGTCTTTGTGGCGAGGAACACGCATCTGGAATCGAAATAAAAAATTCCTTACAGTTCAGGAAATATGGTCAATTGTAAATCTTCTGAGATACTTAGTTTAACTGTTTCAAAATGAACGATGATTAGTCCATGGTCGTTCTCATTTTTTTGTGAAAAATAAAAATCGCTCAAACTTTGTGACCTTATGCTCTTTGATGCGAGGAACAAGAATCTGGAATCAAAATCGAAAAATTCCTTACCGTTCAGAAGATATGGTCAATTGTAAATCTTCTGAGATACTTTGTTTAACTGTTTCAAAATGCACGATAGTTAGTCCATGGTCTTTCTCATTTTTTTGTGAAAAATAAAAATCGCTCAAATTTTGTGACCTTATACTCTTTGATGCAAGGAACACGAGTCAGGAATCGAAATTGAAAAATTCCTTACAGTTCAGGAAATATGGTATATTGAAAATCTTCTGAGATACTTTCTTTAACTGTTTCAAGATGCACGATGTCCATGGTCTTTCTCATTTTTTTGTGAAAAATAAAAATCGCTCAAACTTTGTGATCATATGCTCTTTGATGCGAGAAACACGAATCTGGAATCGAAATTAAAAAATTCCTTACAGTTCAGGAAATATGATCAATTGAAAATCTTCCGAGATACTTTGTTTAACTGTTTCAAAATGAACGATGATTAGTCCATGGTCGTTCTCATTTTTTTGTGAAAAATAAAAATTGCTCAAACTTTGTGACTTTATGCTCTTTGATGCAAGGAACACGAATCTGGAATCGAAATTGGGAAATTCGATACCGTTCAGGAGATATGGTCAATTGAAAATCTTCTGATATACTTTGTTTAACTGTTTCAAAATGCACGATGGTTAGTCCATGGTTTTTCATGGATGTAATGAAAAATGCAAATCTCCCAGATTTGGTTGATATTTGGGCTATGGATAGAGGTTAACCTAACAACCTAGTAAGATTGTAGTAACATATGTAATGTATTTATGATGTGATGTTTATGACTTGTGTTAATATTGTATTATATACGATGCATAACATGAAAATAAAATTGAATTGAATTGAACAAGTGTCGTGCTATAATATGAGACGTTTCGCTACAATACAGGGTGAGTTATTCACTCAAACATAAACTTGAAATCTGTCCTCCACTCTCAGATCAGAGAAATCACTCATCTTCAAATGCTTATAACTCAAGAATAGGATTGAATTTCGCCAATGTGATGACGTATTATTGTTCCTCTCTTCAAGTACTATCATTCCTGACAGTTTGAGCGAACCAAGTGTCTTATGAGATTTTGAAGTTTGGGCTAACATATTTACGTGAGTTCCAAACCACCGGAAAGTGATTTGAAGCTCACAAAATTCTGTTAGCAGAGCTGTCCTCAAGCGGTCACCATTCCAACGAGAGAACTGATAGCACGGCGCTTATCTCATCTGTGCGATTAGACGGTACTGCAAGCTGGGACAATCTCAAATCGTATTCATGGGATTCGTGAAGACTTATTTTAGCAATGAAACAATTTTGTCAACTAAAATATTTTCTTTATTGTATAATGATTCAACAACATGTTTAAGCAATTTTCATACGTTCTCTCTCGGTTGCACGAAACCTTGTTAGATTTTAACCCTGATTAAATGCAACGAAAACAAATCAGAAAAGTTTATCTTTTGAAAAAACTTCTCTGATTGGCTCTCCGGAAATTTAATCAATATTATTTTTTTAAAATGCTTTTGTGGAACCGAGAGTCAGTATTACAATTATTATTGTATACATAAATAATGAAATCGTAATGAAGAAAATGAAATGAAAGCATGCACATAATATAACGATATAACTTTAATTATTCAGGCTAAAATATGGTTTCCAGAAGCGCTGAGTTAATTACAAATCAAATGATTCTCTTTGGTATAATATTTTATTAAATTTATTTGTCAACTATCACTGTATAAAACGCCTTCACTTTTTCAAATATAATAGATAAATGAATAATCATTCTATTTGTTCACGGACAAGCCTTACAAATAAAAATAGAGAGTTACAACAAATATAATTGAAATTGGATTGATAATCTAAAAAAACAACAATTCGGTTATGAAAAATTTATAAGATTATAACCAATATTTTATCTATCCTATTTGCGAGCTGATATACAGGATGAGCATAATGTCTTGCCCTGATTTTAAAAATTTATTACAGAATAACCGTTTGACATATCAATTTATATCTGGCGCTGTTACATAGGTTAAGGTTAGTGTTAGTAGTTTTTTTTAATATCACTTACGTTAGTAAACTTCAACATGTGCCCCCTTGGTAGCCGGAGAATGCGGAGAAGCGGTATTCCAGTTCTCGCCAGGTGTTTTCCACCCCGCTCTCCAGACATTACTCCCCTTGACTTTTTTTATGGGGATATATCAAGGATAGAGTCTTCGCCACACCAGTTATTGCTGACATCGACGAATTGAAGGCTAGGATACAAG
The DNA here is from genome assembly GCF_014356525.2 of Nilaparvata lugens. NCBI lineage: Eukaryota > Metazoa > Arthropoda > Insecta > Hemiptera > Delphacidae > Nilaparvata > Nilaparvata lugens. Next base: position 10,592 of record NW_024091449.1, read on the forward strand.
CTGCTGTGGGTACTGTGACAGAACACATGTTACACAACACCTGGCGAGAACTGGAATACCGCTTCGACATTCTCCGGGCTACCAAGGGGGCACACGTTCAAGTTCACTAACGTAAGTGATATAAAAAAAACTACTAACACTAACCTATGTAACAGCGCCAGATATAAATTTATATGTCAAACGGTTATTCTGTAATAAATTTCTAAAATCAGGGCAAGACTTTATGCTCACTCTGTATTTCTATTATTTTTTCCTCCAGCTACTGTCTAAAGTACTTACTTTACTCCCTGAAACATAATACTAAAGTGTCACTTTTTCGCTCTCGGTAGTAAAAAACTGAAAAACTCCCTAGGGAGTAAAAGTGACTACATTTAAATAACATAGGAAGCATCTCTAATTCAAAAACTCACATTGTAATAGGTTAGAAGGTCTAAGCTCAGATGAGAAAGCGTAATAGAGGTGTCTGTCATTGAGTCAACTGAATTCAATACCACAACAAGAAATTTGAACAACTCATGAAATATATGTTTGTATGATATTATATTCTTATTTTGTAGACGATAAAAATTTAAACAATTTTAAAAATATTTTATTCTATTCAAAATACCAGCCAACAAATATTTTTGATCTGCAATACAAATCTGAAACGCGTGATCTGGAGTCAGCCATTTTTGGTAGCCGCTCAGCTGATATAATTGTTACTACTTTTGCCGATAGATAGCGCAATCGGCAGTGCCAATCAGCCGACCGGTTTTTAGATTTTAGGTTATGTTGTTAGGAAACATTGTCACCAATACGTAAGTTTTTAAAATGATTTTATTTGCAGTTTCTAGAAAAAAATGTAGATGGAGGAAAAATGTTGTGTACATCACGAGCGAAAAATACTTTTTCTCCCTCAGGAAAGTTGTTGCCCTCGGCTTCGCCTCGGGCTTCAAACGTTTTCCCACAGGGAGTAAAAGTCGTACTTTCCACTCTTGATATACAAATAACTATTTAATATTCATACTCGTAGATATCAAAACAGAAATACCAATGAAATGGTTTGATATAAATGAATATTTCCGTCAAAGCAAGAGCAAGTAGCTGATACAGGTTCATTGATGTCATATTAAATTATGTTCACGTTATAATAGCAGTGGATAAACATTCAGATTCCTTTATTCATGTGTTCAACAAAACAAAATTCAACTTACGTTCTAGCGTTATAAATAAATACCAGTAGCAGTAAAATACTGTACCATGGTGAATCATATTAAACTAAAGAGTTCTACAATAATATTGAACTAAAAAAATAAGAAATATGCGAAAGTTAAGGTACTACTGTAATGTTTTCACATGAAACGGTGAAGTTTGGACCTTGAGAAGTCCATTCTCAGAAAGGGTATCAAGGATACCCTAACCTTCAGCACTTAACCTTAAGAAAGGAGAACAGTTAATATTATATCAGATATACCGATATAGCGCTATCTCTTTCTCGCTTTGATCTGTTGCCAGATCGTCTTTTAACAATGTAGAATTAATTTATTAGTTGAAAGAATATTTCATCTTATTATGAAAGTTCATTATGGAATTATTTAAAAATATAATTGATTTTTTTCAATTAGAATGTACAGTTAATATTCATCAATAAATCTGCATTAGCTACCATCTATAGAAGACAGTGGCAAGGCAGAGAAGAGACAACGCTGTTTCCTATCTTTCTCCACTGCCATTATAACGTGGTCCTCATATATACTTGAAAGAAGCATCTATAGTGAGGTCCACGTTATAATGGCAGTGGAGAAAAATAGGAGAAAAACGTTGCCGAACCTCTGTCTTGTCAATGCCTTCTATAGACGGTAGCTGATACAGGTTTATTGATGTAATATTAACTATTCATTCTCATTTTAAATAATCAATTATATTTTTAAATAATTTTGTAATGGATTTTCACAATTAAGATGAAAATATTGGTGCACCGAGTTTCGCTCGTTATTTATTGATAAACAGAACTCAATTCTTTAAAATGATTGGGGAAGGACTAACAGGCACAGCCCAAAACTATTTCTTCCCCGAATTTTGATTTATACACTTTGAATATCCCAAAAAGTAGGTTATGTTCCATACACTTGAATTCAGGTCAAATTTTCAGTCCAAATATTTGAAAACATAAAAGTTCTAATTTAGATTGTTTACATACCAAATAACACTCACTAATCACTTAGAACTGTAAAATAATGATTAAATTCGAATGTTACAATATATATCATCTCATGTCACCAAATCAGATTATTTTGATAGAGTCAATTAAAATTTCTAGATTTCTCGCGAGATACGGTAAGCTAATTGATTAAACAGCTGATCTCCTACACAGGCACACGCATCTTCTGTTATCGACAGACGACGAGATTATCATCGATTTTTCAAAGGATAAATTTTAATTTTCATGTCCTGCAGCAAGTTTTCCCAGGGATGAGACCTAGTGCAATCGAATTTTCATATCATAAACCTACTATTTTTATTCCAAATTTCGTGAAAATCGTTAGAGCAGTTTTCGAGATCCGTTGAACATAAATAACCAGATATCCTATTATATTTAGCGAGCAATTTCTGTATTTATATATCTAGTTATTTGAACTTAACGGATCTCGAAAACGGCTCTAACGATTTTCACGAAATTTGGAATATAGTTGGTTTATAATATAAAAATTCGATTGCACTAGGTCTCATCCCTGGGAAAACTTGCTGAAGGACATGGAAAGGATAAATTCATCCTTGGCTGAAACGGCTGTGGATGGTAAAAAAGTGAGTGAGTATGTGAAAAATCAAAATATCGCATCCCCGAAATTCATAAGATGACATATAGCCAGCTGTGAAATATGAACACGATCATTTTAGAGAATTGTGTTCTGTTTATCAATAAATAAAAATAACGAGCGAAGCTCGGTGCCCCGATGTAAAAAATAGAAAAAGATATACAGAAATTGCTCGCTTAATATAATAGGATAATTTGTTAATTTATTATTAATCCTAGATTGTTAACAGACGATCTGGCAACAGAGCAAAGCGAGAAAGAGATAGTGCTATAGGCGTTGTTGAAAGATAGACAAGGATAGCAATATCAACCAAACACTGCCATTATAACGTGGACCTCACTATAGTTCAGCGATGACTCTTCCAGATACAACAGGTGTTATCCTTAGACGCGGTGACAATGACGTCACCGTTGTAGTTGAAGGCGCAGGAGAACACCTCGTCCGAGTGTCCTCGCAGCAGTTGGCTGCACTCGCCCGAGTCCACTTGCCAGAGCCTCGCCGTGGAGTCCTCAGACGCCGTCAGGATCAGGTGACCGCCCGGGCTGAAGCATACCTGTAACCAATAAATTCAAATTCGTTCACCATAAAACATAAGTTACAGTTTATTTTTCCAATGTGTTTATAAGAAACATTTTGACCATGATATTCCTTCTATGTTGAGCTGAATAATTTTCAGCTTGAAGCGCTTAGTAGGGCTGTCATTATTAGGCCATCTTGGCATCTTTTTGCTGTAAGTTAGAACGTACAGCACCAGATAGAAGGATTATTAGAGTGTTACCCTATGTGCGACCTATGTTACCTAAAGGTGCGTACAGAATTAGCGAACATGAGCAATTCACTTTTAATCAGCTGATGCCAAGCTTTTTATATCTGTATCTTACCGTTTCTGTAAAAATACAGATATAGTCAGCTGATTAAAAGTGAATTGCTCATGTTCGCGGCGCGTATATCTGTACGCACCTTAAGGCTAGGCACACACCAGTTAGTAAAGACAAGACATGGTCAGACACGTTCAGTCACAATACTTCACATAGTTGCTCATGTCTAATTGCAATGACTAATGAGTGTGTGTTGCGTCATAAGCAACAATGTGAAGTATTGAGACTAAACGTGTTTGATCATGTCTTGTCTTGTCTTGACTAACTGGTGTGTACCTAGCCTAATTGTTTGGCTCCTTCTGTGTATTCATTTATTTATTTGTGGATATAATAACAATCATAATTATATTTATGATCGGGAAAGTACAACAAGCATGGCCCAAACATAATTCTATTCCCAAATTTTGATAATGAATAACATGTCCTCACAAGTCCTAACATATTCATTCAATCTCCAAATTCAAAGTCCTTCAATATTCATATATGCGGTTCATTGCCAATCTAATCACCAATACCTCCAAGGCAGTAATCTTCAATTAATTCAATTCAAAATTTATTTATTTTGCACATCAATACAAGAAATCTGGTTTGGCGCACTCACACAACTTTCCTTGCCTTTATGAAAATTGATCATCTGACGCTAGTGTACACGCGCATCTCAAGTCTACTATTCAAAGATCTGCCAGCTGGTGACAGGACAATAACGCTGGAGACACACGAAGACTGCTATCTCTTC
>NW_024091449.1:17500-20937 GCF_014356525.2 Nilaparvata lugens
AAAAATTAATTAATTCTGAACACCGAAGACAGCACAATTATTCGAAACAAAGCAATGTCTTTAGAGCATGTAAGTCTTTAACCTGAAGCCGCACTGCTGGATGGTTACACAAAGAAGAGTCATTTTGTTTTTAGTCTGGGCGTTTAGAATAAAATACATGGGCGGTTATGGAGCAGCACACACTCTCGTCTACTATCTGCCGACGGATGACGGAATGATTATAACAGCTGATTTTTATTTCTGTATGAGGCCAGCTCACAATCTTCTTCCATAAGGATTACATGTAAACTTTGAAGGACCGTAGGAAAGAATCCTGAAGTTGGATTATAAATTTGATAGGTCATAAACCTGGTCCTGAACATAACGAACACAACTGAAAAAGTCATCAAATTCGGTGCACACATAAAAAAGTTATTGAATGTCAAAATTTGAGGCTCGATTTTTATTTATATAGATAATTATTTTTTAAGGCTGATGTTAGCATCAAAACCATACGATTGAATGAATGAATAAGAAAAATATCATAAGAAGATATTCCATGGTATGGGGCGTTTATGTTACAAATTTCACTGTCAACTCGAGCCGATAGTCCTAGTATGTAGTTATTTTTCGTGAAGCTATGTGACACTGGTAGTCTCTCATACTGTGCCGTATAATAAGGTGATAAATACTCACTAAAGACTGAGAAAAAATAGCATAAGAAGGTATCCCATGATTTTAGGCGTTTATGTTCCAAAATTCACTGTCAACTCGAGCTGATAGTCCTTGTAGTTATTTTTCGTGAAGATATGTGACGCTGGTAGGTAGTCTCTCATACTGTGGTGTTCTTACACTCTCACCCCAACAAAACAGTACGTAATAATAGACAGTAGTCGACAGTAATCGGCTTGAGTTAACAGTGAAATTCTGAGCATAAACGACCTATACCATGGGATATTGAATGAAAAAGACTAAGAAATTGATAATCTCTTTAAATGTTTTGATAATCTCTAATAAACTAATCAAGTTTATTGATTGACAATGGTGTAATAACCGAAACCGGTCTTTCTAATTATCAATAAATCAGTGGTTTTTTGACAATTTCTTAGTCTTTTTCATTCAATATGAATAATTACCACAATATCAACTTCTCAACTACACAAAAAGTATACCATGGGATTTATAATTATGCTATATTTTCTCTAAGCTATAGAGTACCTACCTTGGACACTTCTTGAGTGTGGCCTCGAAGGGTAGCCATAAGGCGCGGATCACCGCATATGTTCCAAATGTTGGCCGTGCAGTCACTGCTCGCCGAAGCAAGATGGCGGCCTCGATGGTCCAGGCATACGTCAAGCACCTTGAAACATGAATTCAAATTAATGAATAATAGGGTAATAAATCAACAAGAAAAAAGAATGATAGATACAATGGTATGGGTAAAACTGATAGAATTTACACTATGAACAGAGAATAGAATCTGCACCATGTACAAAGATAGAATTTGTACTATGTATTGTGCTCACTATAACCTTAGTGTCCTGATTTTTTCATCTAATACCATGTTAGATATTGAATAAATAATAGACTACTTTTCATATCAACCAACCATCTTTATTTTAATACATTCAAGACTAAACTGTTATTAACGTTCTGGTAACTAATTGGAATCATATAATAAATATCATCTGTAACATCTCCCTCTTTAAGACTTTTTGGGTATTGGTCTGTGTGTGTGTGTGTGTGAGTGTGTGTGTGTGTGTGTTGTGTGTGTGTGTGTGTGTGTGTTGTGTGTGTGTGTGTGTGTGTGTGTGTGTGTGTGTGGTGTATGTGCGTCTGTGTACACGATATCTCATCTCTCAAAAATTAACGGAATGACTTGAAATTTGGAACTTAAGGTCCTCACACCATAAGGATCCGACACGAAAATTTTCGATCAAATGCAATTCAAGATGGCGGCTAAAATGGCAAAAATGTTGTGAAAAACAGGGTTTTTCGCGATTTTCTCGAAAACGGCTCCAACGATTTTGATCAAATTCATATCTAGAAGAGTCATTGATAATCTCTATCAACTGCCACAAGTCCCATATCTGTAAAAAATTCAGGAACACTGCACCATCTATGCAAAGCTTGATTTTAGATTCTCAATTATCAGGCTACAGATACAATTTAAACAAAAAAATTCAAGTGGAAAAGATAGAGCATAAAAATTTCTACAATTAAAGTTTCGTAGCATTTTCACCTAAAATTGAAAATGAGCTCGAAATTCGAGAAAATAAGATTATTCAATTGCAAACTGTTGATTCTATTAAATCATTCACTATGAAGAGATAGCAGACTTCGTGTGTCTGCAGCGCTATTGTCCTGTCACCAGCTGGCTCAGGTCTTAGAAAAGTAGACTTGAGATGCGCGGGAATACTAGCGTCAGTTGATCAATTTTCATAACGGCAAGGAAAGTTGTGTGAGTGCACCACACCAGATTTTTATTTTTCGTATATGAATTGTATTTCTTCGCTGAACACCGCCATTATTGTTTCTAACCAGGAATGAACGTGGTTGTGGTAATTTCTCAATTATTCTTCCTTTTTCTCATTCTTTGTTATGAATATTCTGCATATATATCTCCTCTCCAACTACAAAATCTTCGGTGTTTTTAGATACATTACGATCATAGTAAAGTTTTTGAATCGATTGATTCTTTGCCATCTCTATATACGGCGAAGTGGAACTACCCTTGGGTCCCCCACCATTCAAAGCCATACGCTAATAATAATAATGTACAGAGATATTGTGGAATTTATCCATAATTAAGATGTAATAAAAATTATATTGTCAGTTCCACAAAATCTATTTGAAACTTAAGTTTGGCTCAAATAAATTATGTGGAACTGACAATATCGTTTTTATTTCACTTGCTGATAGTTGCAGTGATAGTAGTTTTAATTTTTCTGCTTAAAATTTCAAGTTTATTTTCAATATTATTCAAACTTTCGGATTGTTTAGTGTTATTTCCGGCTCTTATCAACCCTTCGAAATTCAAAATTCATCAGTCATATCTCGAATACGTATTCTCTGAGTGTTAATCTTTGGTGAAAACAGAAATTTTAAACTTAACCTCACTTTGGACTATTATGTGCCAAAATCAAGGAATTGAAGAAGTTTTGGGCAATTGCCTGTTTTCTCTCTTCAAATATCGTGTTGTGACTGTTCTAATAAATAAATAAAAATCGAATTTTGAAACCCTTTTTTTTTAAGTGGTGATCCAAGCACACGTACATATTTTATGATGCCTAGTCCACAGGCATAGAGAAACAATGGCGTAAGTAGATATCCCATGGTATAGGGAATTTATGTCGCAACTTTTACTGTTATCTCAAGCCGATTACTGTCGATTATTATCAATTTTTACTGTTTTGTTGGGTGATAGTGTATGAACGGCACAATTTGAGAGACTACCA
>NW_024091450.1:0-23450 GCF_014356525.2 Nilaparvata lugens
AAATATCATGAGCTTTGAAATATATAGTAGTTTTGTAAGATAAATAAAGAACACAACATTTTTAACCGTGAACATGCAGAATTTGAAAATATATGTACCGTAATTACCATCCCTTCGCAATAATCCACTGAAGTTCTATAACTTATATATTTATTTATTACATTCCACATCGCAATATCAAATAAATGATTGGGAGATATGAACAGGATAACCCAAAACTGTTCCGTTCCACTAATTTTGATTAATAGTCCAAATGAGGTTATGGAACTTTTTTATTAAGATCACTCAATTTTACAGTCCAAATTTACAGTCTATTTATTATTTTTATTCATTTGTTATTAGTATTATTATTATTAGCGTAGAGCTCCCGAAGTGGAAGACGCTGAGTAAAATCATGATCATCGATTTTATTAGACTTGGCGGTTTTCTTGTTCGCCCACAGCTTTTTCATTCTCTGAGAAAATGCAGCTTTTCTTTCTTCACTCCATCTTGTGCCAACTCTTGGTGCTTTTATCTCTGGAATAATTTCCCATTTGAACACTTTTGTTTGAAATTATTTCTATTTTTAATTTCATCATCAGTAATTCCTGCCAAAACTAGATCTTCTTAACATTCCTAATCCATCCTCCTCCATAAGCAAGCGAAGCTACATATTTTACTATTTTTTTGTGATTCTATGGTCAGGAGCCTCATGATATGACCATAGAATTTTAGACGTCTTTTTCTCATGTCTGTTACAATATTTGAATGTTGCTCAACTGTGCTATTTTTCTGTAATCTATAACCATTCTCAGTTAATCTCGGACCTAGAATTTTTCTTATTATTTTCCTTTCTTCTTTCTTCAAATTTTCTAGATCAGGTTTCCTGTTGAGATTTAGGATCTCACTGGCATATAGCATTGATGGCTTTATTACTGTATTATAATGTCCAATTTTAGTGTGAAGAGACAGCATTTTTTATTGTAAATGGATTGCACAGCCCTAGGCCTTTACGAGCTTTCTTATTCTATCCTGCTGTGATAATCTCTCCGAATAACCTCTCCTAAATCATTTATTATATTATTATTTTTTACAAGAAGCACGAATGGGAGAGAAAAACTAAGGATACTCATTGTACTATACTTACTGTATTATTTACAGTATAATTACATATACTAAAATTTTTGTATATGGGTATGTAATATCATCTCATTTATTAATGTTTCAGATCTGGAAGAAGAATTTTGAAAGGAGTGAGTGGTAAATTCAAAGCTGGTCAGCTATCTGCCATACTTGGACCTCAGGCGCCGGAAAAAGTTCTCTACTCAATGCAATATCTGGTTACAGGTATGTTTTACTTTTTCCTACAGTTACCTTGGAAAGTGGCCATTGCTGCACGATTACAGATCGCAAGAATCACTTTCCGCTAGTGCGGGAAAAATTTTTTCCGCACTCCAGATTTGCAACATGGCAACGAAAATAGTTAGTGGGTTATATGGAGCACCAGTGCAGCAAAATCAAAATGAAGTTGGTAACAGTGACTGTTATTATAATAATAACGATGGACAAGGACAAGGACACCCTGAGTTGGAGGACAGCACAGTGCCACCCACCACCCACACACCACACAGCCGCCATTCAAACACACATACTACATTCTATTTTATTTATTAATTATTGAATTACACAGAAAAACATTTGATGCATTTCAGGCAATTTTTCCCATAATTACCCACTTTTCATATTCAATGGTAACAGGAAAAATTAAATGTGAAATACGGGCGCAAGCTCCTCTGAGGCACTCAAGAAGCCATTCCGCCCTCGCCTGCGGCTCGGGCGTAAACGTTTCTTTCAGTGCAGCAAACTGTCATTTGCGCACTAGTCACAAATAACTATTTCCTACAGATACCTGAAAAGTGACCATTTGTGCACTGATTGCAGGCTGCAAAGATCACTTTTCCGCACTAGTGGCCAAAGTGAGTACTTTGCGTACTCCAGATTTGCAGCATGACAACGCAAAATAGTTAGTAGGTTATATGGAGCAACAATGCAGCAAAATCAAAATGAAGTTGGTAACAGTGACTGCTGTGGCTGCTATAGTGAGCAGAGGTGCAACGAAGCACATGCGCTAATTATTATTCATTATATATATAGCCAAGGACAACGAGGACTTTAGGATTTTAAGATTAAGGTTTTTATCAATGATAAAATTACACAGGAACATTTGTTGCATTTCAGGCAATTTTACCCATAATTACCCACTTTTCATATTCAATGGTAACTGTAGGAAAAACTTAATGTGAAATACGTGCGCAAAGTTCTCTGCGGCACTCAAGAAACCATTCCGCCCTCGCCTACGGCTCGGGCGTAAACGTTTCTTTCGGTGCAGCAAACTGTCACTTGCGAACTAGTTGCCAATAACTATTTCCTACAGATACCCTGAAAAGTGACCATTTGTGCACTGATTGCAGGCTGCAAAGAATCACTTTTCCGCACTAGTGCGCAAAGTGAGTACTTTGCGTACTCCAGATTTGCAGCATGACCACCGCAAAATAGTTAGTAGGTTATATGGCAACAATGCAGCAAAATCAAAATGAAGTTGGTAACAGTGACTGCTGTGGCTGCTATAGTGAGCAGAGGTGCAACGAAGCACAATGCGCTAATATTATTCATTATATATTATAGCCAAGGACAACGAGGACTTTAGGATTTTAAGATTAAGGTTTTTATCAATGATAAAATTACACAGGAAAACATTTGTTGCATTTCAGGCAATTTTACCCATAATTACCCACTTTTCATATTCAATGGTAACTGTAGGAAAAACTTAATGTGAAATACGTGCGCAAGTTCCTCTGCTGCACTCAAGAAACCATCCGCCCTCGCTACGGCTCGGCGTAAACGTTTCTTTCGGTGCGCAAACTGTCACTTTGCGCACTAGTTGCACAATAATTATTTATTAAGCAATAAATTGTATTTACCAATAATTTAATGAATTTTCATAATAGGATTAAACAATTGTTAAATAATTAAATTCCTATATCTTGAAGAACAATGGCAAATCTGGCAAAAATACTCGTCAACAGGATCACGAAACGAAACACATGGCTACAACACCAGATTTGGAAGAATCGAGGAGAGCATAGATTGGATTTCTTTAAGAAAAAAAAAATTTTTATGGGGTGGAATTTTTTCAATATACTTCCTAGAGAGTTGAAAGAAATAGAGGAGGTGGAATACCTACAAAAAAATAAAGGAATATTTGATGGACTATCCCTATATCTTTGCAGGAGTATGTCAATTTGACTGCAAGATTTTAGAATCTTGTTTTTTATCAAAATTTGTGACGTCTTTATGTGTAGAGGATGATTTTGTGTGACAATATTAATAATGACTTCTTGTTGTAATTTGATACTGTTCAGATGTATTTTGTGCATTTTGATGAATAAGAAATTTTCAATTCAATGTTGCGGAGGTATTAAAGGATAGTGCTATACATTGTCAAATGATAGACACAAAAAACCAATATAGCCTATGTTCAAATCAAATCAAATCAAATCAATTGATTTTCATTCAAAATACAGTTCACAAACATAATTACATTTTTATGGGAAAATTATCAGCTTTGTGATCAAATACTGTCATTATAATAACGTAGACCTCACTATAGCTGCGTTTACACCAAAGCTATAACAAAAAAAATAAATCACTTTTCCTAATAGATTCAATTAGATTAATTGAAAGTATTAATTATTTATTATTTATGACACAACAACTATTACAGACTACATGCATTAAGCCCAAAACAGTCTTCACTACCATTTACAATCGAATAAAGTAAGTTACTAAAATAAATAGAAATGAGAGATACAGTACATGCATTTCACAAGATTGAACATAACTTATCATACACATGATGGACATATGTGTTTGTTAAGTTCCGTTCAATCTAATTGAATCTATAAGGGATAAGTTATTTAAATTTTTTGTTAATAACTTTGGTGTTAACACAGCTTAAGAGTTTCTCTCATTTCATCTCAGAAATTATCTTGTTAATTGTCGCTTAGGCCTACCAAGTAAAGTCTTTTTTTATAAGTCTTATTTCGTTTAGTTAAGTCGGTTTAAGTTTATGGTGCAATGGACAAAAGAGAACAATCAGTTACAAAAATGAAGAAATATAATCAGGTTAATTAAGAAATATAATTATTGTTATTGATTGTTTTTATTGTATGTAAAGGATTATTTTTTATATATCCCTCAAATAGCTTACAGCTAGAGGGATATTATCGCACTATTGTAATACTCAAAATAAATAAAATAAATACTAGTTCTAATCAATGATTATTTTTAAAAATGAAGTCATTTCCCATATTTTTGGCTTCTTCAAGGATGAGTTTGTCCTTGAGAGACTAAATTAGTCTAAATAAGGCTGATCAACTAAAACATAATAACATAGCAAATAAATATGCCAGACTCTGGAGCGACTGTTTTCCTCAATTATTTCAGCAGTTGAAACTAGTTTTTCAACGGTATGACGCTCTTCTGTACTCATTATTCACGTAATTCTGAAACAAAACTTAGATTTTTGAGAATATTTCGATCAAATTATATTGTTATAGCATCGTTATAAATTATATTCCGATATCATTGTTTGTGTGCACTAAAGGAATAGAAAATCATTCTTATTCTTATCAACAAAATATAAATCTAAGGGAAAAATTAACTTAGTGTAGCCTACAAAAACTGTGCTTGGATATTACTTTCTAGTAATGTAAACTTAGATGTTCCATGTACTTTATTATAATATTAGCTCAATATAATTCATGAAAATTGTGTTTCATGGCAAATAAATAATTTAATATTTCCTGAGGGTGATGCCCACATGTGCTCTAGGCTTGTGCGTGGTAATGAGGTGGGTTATGAGATTGGATTAGAGTTCTTTATTTATGTATGTTACAATATTCACTGGCTTATACACTTTTTTTTATTAAATGACGGTAATGCTAATTATACAACTTATTTCACAGCAGGTGATAAGAGATGAATGGACCTACAGTTTTAGGTGGGTTACGAACCACCGAGAACCGATTTGCAACTCATGAATTTATATTCAAAGGAGTTGTCTCAAGTGGTCACCCTTCCAAAAAGTGAGAAGCAGTCGCTTGATTTTTGAGCGATAAGCGATAGCTATATAGTAAGTTCCACGTTATTATAATGGCAGTGGAGAAAGATAGGAGAACAACGTTGCCGATCCTCTGTCTTGTCAATGCCTTCTATAGACGGTAGCTGATACACGTTTATTGATGTAATATCAACTGTTCATTCTCGTTTAAAATGATCAGTTGAATTTTATCAAAAAAGAAATTATACTTTTCAATGATTTCATAATGAATTTTAATAATTAGGATGAAATATTTTGTTAATTAATTATAATAATCTACATTGTTAGAAGACGATCTGGCAACAGAGCAAAGCGAGAAAGAGATAGGGCTATTCACTTTGTTGAATGATAGACAAGGATAGCAATACGATTGTTAACAAAATACTGTCATTATAACGTGGACCTCACTGTAGATTCAAGATTTAATAATATACAGGAATAGCACGACCACTGAGTCAAATTAACTTTTCCCCATTGGAATAAGAAATTTATTTGAAATAATATAATACGTGTTAATAATCAATCAATGTTATTCCAGCTTCAAATAAATTAATATCCTCAAAAGATTAAGTTAATACAATTTCATTTAATTGAATTCATTGCCAATCAAAGTAGTCGTTAGGTCATGTCAGAGGCCCTGAAATTGATCAGTTGCGACCTAAAAACTCTGACACCAGACCTGAGCCAGCCAGGTCACTCGATATTATTATTATTGCCAATCAGAATATCCAAGACATACCGGTATTACAAACTCTTTAATATGACATATCATTAAAAAATAATTAAATAGACATAATTTCTCATACATTGATACATACAATATCATTCTCAACTATGGATGATTGAGAAAGGAACCACAGGCCCAAAACTTTTTCTTTCTCAAATTTAGATAGAAATTGAATAGAAAAATAAAATATAAAATCTAAGCATCACCAGCAAAAAGAAACTCTTTTCCCGCTGGTGAGAGTTGCAAAACAGTAAAAGAAAAACATAATATTTCGAAATAATGCAGAAAATTAAGTTCAAAATTGAATAATTATTACAGTAGAAACTTCAGAACAGTAGAATCAACAAATATTTTGCAGAGAAAACACTATAAAATTAAAATAAAATAATTAAAATTGGATTGCGCTGTATTCAACGTAAAGAAATATTCCTTTGTTGTAGTTGACACACTGTGTTACTTGTAAATATTTGAAAAGAACTTACTTTTCCTGGAGTATTGAGGAATGCATTTCAACTCCTGAGGAGGAGCTTCATCAGCCTTCTCAGATAAAATGCATTCCTCAATACTCCAAGAAAAGTAAGTGTTTTTCAAATATTCACAATTACCTAACACAGCAGTGTCTGAACTATAACAAACAACAAAGGAATAAATATAGTGTTTCGTTATGGAAAGCAACATCAGAAATATATTCCCTCTCAATCCACTCTTTCAAGCTCTTTTACATAATACATATTATTACTTTACTTAACAATGAAATAGATTCTGCTTATTTACTTTCTAAACTTAATATCTACATATCATCCATAGCTCGTCGTTCTTCATTTTCTTTTCTTGTAACACGCTCCAGAACAGAGAGTCATTATAACTCTCCAATTAATAGAATCCAAAGGCTTTTGAATCTCTTTTGTGGGCGCCTAGACGTCTTTGGGTGCTCTCGTGGCAGATTCCGCAGCACTCTGAAGGGCTTAATTTAGGATAGATATTTGTAGCCAGGTTTCCGTATTACATTTTTCTTTCTCTCTTTTTTATGACTTTTTCTTCTCAGATTCTCTGTTATTTCTGTATTGCATGGTTTGTACCCATGTAAGATATTTTAAGTGCATATTCTCCCACCTCCCATATTTTATCTTGGAAAGTAGTTTCGGCAATAGATAGGATTAGATAGATTCAGGATAGATTCAGGATAGATAGGAATCCTAGCTATAAGATAGGATTTTTTTTAAATAAAAAAAACACATATTTCTTTTGTTAAGACGCTTTTTTTTGTTATATAATTTATTTTGTTCTTATTTTATTTTACTCTTGTTTTATTCTCAGCTTGATGTTTATTTTAAATCTAATTTTTTAATGAAGAATGTTGTAATGTTTCAAGGAGACATATAAGGGTTTAACCTGTTGTCTCCATGTATGTATGATGTGAATAAATATATGATACAAAATACAACAACAATATTATTCAATTTATCTTCAATTTTTTTTTAAATTGACTAAGGCTATTATGCTGATTGCTGATTTGTACAATTGTTTTTTTGTCTCATTTACAATGTATATATTCTGTCTCTACTGCTGTATTTACTTATTCTGTGAATAAAGATTATTTGATTTGATTTGTTTCAGATCGCAGGGCGTGAGTGGCCGTTTGAGACTGAATGGAGTGGCAAGAGATGAAGCCAGGTTCAGGAAGATGTCGTGCTATATCCAGCAGGAGGACCTTTTGCAGCCAATGCTCACTCTCCAGGAAGTCATGAACTTTGCAGCCTTACTCAAACTTCCGCCAGGAACTGGATACAAGCAGAGGAGAGTTGTGGTAAATCTCTATAATCATTATGATAAACACTGTAGGCCTACTTATAAAAAAAGCCAGAAACACTTTATTGATTATTGATTGATTCATACAATAAATGCATCATCAATATTATTATAATACCCCAGTTATTACAATATGTGAATAAGACAGAAAAGATCTAGAATGAGAAAGATTCATAAAATAAATCCATCATCAATTATTACTAAAACTCCAATTATTACAGTATTCGAATGAGAGAGAAAAGATCTAGAATGAGAAGTATCATAAGTATTTATTTATTTATCTATCTATTTATTCCATAGAAACATAAAAAGGCTCACAGACAAATTCCAGTACGATAGCCTTAATGACATATTTGATAGTGGAACATTACAATTAAAAAAGAAAATAAGAGAGAAGAAAATAATATCGCACTTCATTAAATATTCACAATTCAGTAGGCTATACCTAATAAGATTAGAAGAGAATGATATTATATTGGTTAGATTCCGGAAAGTTAGTAAAAGTGTATAGGATGAAAAATATTAAAATAAAAAGTTGAAAATAAGGACAGTTAGTATAGAGCTCAAAAATGATAATTATTCATTAATTGAGCAGCATAATTTTTTCACAAGATTTTTTGCATGTATTGAAGCGGTCATAGAAGGGGCCATGGAATGGGTTTAGTCTATTGTACAATCTCATTGTTCTATTTAGGTAGGAATTGAAATGGTGAGCGGTTCTGACAAACGGTATCTGAAATAGCAGATTAAGTCCATTCCTATTCCATGGAACATGGAAATTTTACAAATTGTTGAAATCTGGCATGAATATATTATTATTACTCTGTTGTATATCCATACTTTTTCACTGTTAAAATTAAACTTGAATTTAAAAAAAACACTTTTGAAGTGAAAATACACTCACTTTTGTAGTGGCGATCGTTTCGACCTGTTGTTGGTCATCATCAGACTGTGGGAATTTACTCAGATGACAAGGCTATGTGTGGTAAGGGATGAAGGTGGTGGAATAGTTGTGGTGGGGGTTGGGTTGGTGGATACTTAGTGAGGCAGTGAACACACCTATTCCACCACCTTCATCCCTTACCACACATAGCCTTGTCATCTGAGTGAATTCCCACAGTCTGATGATGACCAACAACAGGTCGAAACGATCGTCACTACAAAAGTAAGTGTATTTTCACTTCAAAAGTGTTTTTTTCAAAATTCAAGTTTAATATTATTATTATTTAGAATTTCATATAATAACATTAATGCTCTAATGGATCTTCTGGTTTTTAATTTTTGGACTTTAAATGTTGACCTTTAAGTTTCGGTGGAAAAAGCTATTGGACAAAATGTATTACTGTATACGTTTTGAAATAAAGATACCTCAATAACTTATTTTTAATAATCTCCAAATCATTTACGGCAGTGCTCTGTGATGGCTCCCAAACAAGTGCTGCATACTCTAGTAGTTTGCTCCTCACTACTGTTGCAATATAAATATTCAATATGACCTCACATCTAGTGAAGGGCTTACAAGAGAAACCCTAGTGATCTATTGGCCGAATTCATGACATTAGCCAAATGATCCCTGTATGTAAGGGCTGGGTCCATCTGGACTCGTTACCCTGTCCAAAAAGTATCAATTATTTTATAACTATACTGTCAAGGATTCTTTTGGCGGGTAAAAATCATGAACTTGGTTTTTGAAATATTGATTTCTAATTTATTCAATTCACACCATCTCTGAACTCCGTCCAAATCCCGCTGCAAGAAGGCACAATCATGAATACCATGGAGTGAGAGAAGATTTGAATTGAATGAGGAAGAAAATGCTACAGTTTGAAGGACTTCAAGGTTTGATCAATAGAGATCTTATTTTATTCTTTATTGATTCATACAATAAATACATCATCAAAAATGATAGGGAGAAAAAAAAAAGGTAACCTTGTGCTATTCCTCTCCCAAATTTAGATAAGGTTACACATAGTACGAAATAGGTTGAGTCTTGTAGTTGTTCATTTCACAAAATTTTCAGTCCTTAATTATCTTCACAAAGTAGTTTTTAAAATTTAGATGCTTCAAAACTAAACATAGAAGAAATATTGCACATTATTATCACTAAAATAGGAAATATTCAAGAAATAATTTTGAAAGACCAAAAAACAAACTTAATTTTTCATGTCAGTTTCTTTTTTTCCATGATTCAGTTGCAACAATTTTTCATTTTATAATTTTTTTTATGTCTATACTATAGCTATCTAGTCTGGAGACTAATGAGCTAATTATTCCTACCGTACCCTAACATACTACTTGAAAATGTTAACAGCGGATATCTCATAGATATTCTTACTGATAATGACTGTTCATTAATATGTACACTATGACTGTACTATAGAAGCTAGATTTTACAAATAAATGGAATTTATTTCAGTTACAACTACAGAAATTTTATACACTTTTATTTCAATTTCCCAGAGATATATATTACAATGATACTAAGTTAATAATAATATTTGTTTATTCAAGTTTCAAGTTTTTATTGGGCCAGTTGAACATAGAAGTTACGGTATAGCCAAGTCACAATTCACATTAAAGAAACATACAATAATTTCACAGGTACAATACATACAATAGACAATAATAAATAAAATAAAACAGATCAGTAAAAGCAAATTTACAATTAGATCAGATAATTTAGTGGTCTCCTGTACTTGTACAGCAGTACAAAAGAAACAAATCTTTGATATATGACAATCTATGGATGTTGAATTTTATCAATAATCCAAGTACTTGATAAACAAAATATAAATTCACAGAAAAATAATATAATAATTATTGAGTTTTTATAATTTTCACACAAGAATATATATATTCTCTATAGGGAAAAATAGGGATTGTTTCAGGAATTTTCTGATTAAACATATCAATCATAAATGAAATGTTTTTTCAATTGTGTTTTAAAGGTGAATGATATTCAAGGAATTCTGGGCTTGACTGAATGTAGACATACAAGAACTGAGGCGCTGTCTGGTGGCCAGAAAAAGAGACTATCTATAGCCCTAGAGCTGATCAACAACCCTCCAGTCTTATTTCTAGACGAGCCTACGAGGTAAGCATTTATATTTTAATACAATTAAAAATCATACTGTACTTTAAATATTAGAATCTAAGTAGGTATCTATTATCAAGTTGATAATAATGGCATCATATAGCCAAAACATGTTGTGAGTAAATTTAAAAAGGGTATTTAGATTTATATTTTTATTTATATTGATGAAGAGTAGCCCTATAATATAAATTTTTAGGCTAGGCACACACCAATTAGTCAAGACAAGACAAGACAAGACACGTTCAGTCACAATACTTCACATTGTTGCTTATGACGCAACTCTCATTGTATTTAGACATGTCTTCATTGACTTACTTCTATCAAAATTTGGAAAAAGAACAGTTTTGGGCTAGGCCTGTTGGTCCCTTTCTAATCATGTATTTGATTTGTGCATTGTTAAATGTAAATAAATGAATAAGCAACTGTGTGAAGTATTGTGACTGATCATGTCTTGTCTTGTCTTGACTAACTGGTGTGCGCCTAGCCTTAGATGTGATTGGGCAAGAGCAACAGGTGTAGCTCAAACTGCTCTACTTCCAAGGGAAGAATATTAAAAAAAGAAAGAGATGTCTGCATATAATATGTATTCAATGTTATTATGTATGTTAGGAATTACCCTGTAGAAAAACTACGAAATGAGACTCATGGCTACTATACTAGATTTGGGAGGATAACGAAAAGGCACAGGTTGGATTTTTAAGAAAAAGACGCACTGCATGGGAAGGAAATACTTCACAAAGCTGCTTTTAGAAATTACAGACAATAGAGAACATCAGAAAATTGAGTATAAAACTCAAGGAGTATTTAATATCATTGTGTCTGTACTCTCTACAAGAGTTTACAGAACACATTGTAGGTTTGTGACTGTTATTTCTGTGGGAGGTTTAAGTCTGTTTTATACTACTTTTAATGTTGTGTTTGTTATGTATTTTATTGACGCTGTTCCTAATGTAACTGTACCGTACATGATTATGAATAAAGACTTCTCAAATCAAATCATATATGAACACAGGATTATGAATACAGTTTTTCAAGTCTACAGCAAACTAACTCTTCTCTATTTTCTAATTTGGATGGAGAATACTGTACTATTATTATAGAGGAGATCGAGATTAACAATATTGCACTAACATTGGATCCCTGGATAAATGTGTATGAGAAATAATGGAACTTCAACATTGATGAATTTGCGAGTATATTGGAAAGCTTAATTCATTCAAATTTTCTGTAAATGTGGTTGTATTCTACATATTTTCTGTATTTTCTCATAATTAAATTTATATAAATTCATTTTATATGTAATATTGTGGGGTAGTTCAACAGTAGTGTTTAGTTTCCGATAGTATTTCAATTTACTCTTAATATTCTTGCTTTTTTACTTTCCTTGCCCTACTACCATAGGTAAGGAAAGTATTGCTTTCCAAAAAAAATTAAGGTACCCCAATTTCAAGTTTTCTATACGTTTCAAGGTCCCCTGAGTCCAAAAACATGATTTTTGGGTGTTGGTCTGTGTGTGTGTGTGTGTGTGTGTGTATGTGTGTATGTGTGTATGTGTGTATGTCTGTGAACACGATAACTCCATTCCTAATTAACCGATTGACTTGAAATTTTAACTTAAGGTCCTTATACAATGAGGACCCGACAACAAGAAATTCAATAAAATTCAATTCAAGATGGCGGAAAAAATGGCGGATAATTACTAAAAAACCATGTTTTTCACGATTTTCTCAAAAACGGCTCTAACGATTTCCTTTAAATTTATACATGGATAGCTATTTATAAGCCCTATCAACTGACATGAGTCCTCATTTCTGGGAAAATTGCAGGAGCTGCGTAATATTCTCGAGAAAAATGGCGGATAATTACTAAAAAACCATGTTTTTCACGGTTTTCTCAAAAATTACTCGATTGATTTATTTCAAATTCATACTCTGTATAGTTATTTGTCAGCTCCATCAACTGGCATGAGTCTCCTTTTTGGGAAACTAATGGGGGGTTCACCCCATCCTTGAGAAATGGACTTTGTAACCTCCTCTCGTGCATGAGGTAGGTAGGTAGAGCAGTCTATAAGAATAACACATAGTCGAGACATTTCATCTGTAGAACAGCTGTTTTGACGACTTTTAAAAAATCATCGGATTTCACAATTAACACAAAGGAAAAAGTATTCTGAAAACAATTTATTATATACACACATATACAGTAGTCTGATCGTAGTTTCAAATAATTATGTTGCCGCCAATCGTCATTATGTTATTTCTCTAAATTATTGTCGTTTAAGAATGAGGCTCCCAGTTCAATGAGCAAGGAAAGTTGTGTGAGTGTACCACACCAGATTTTTGTATATTTTAATGAATTTAACGAATCAGTGTGATTATTATGTGTCATGTGAGCAATTTTTGGGAGAAATCCTGTTTGTTTCTATTTTTTCATAAATGAAACTGTATGATTTATTCCAGATACTTAGCCTTATTCTATTTATTCATTTTTAAAATTTTTACTTCTTGTATCTTTTAATGAATCATTGTCATTATTGTGTAATGGAAGCAACTTTTGGGAGAATCCTGTTTGTTTCTACGTTTTAATGAATAACTGTATGATCTCTTCCATCAATTATTCATTATTATACCTATTTAGTCTTTCATTCATTATTATTTATAGTGATTTTGTTGTTGAAAACTCTGAAATTTCATTAAATTTACGGTACCACGAAGTTATTTTCCAAGTATTTTTTCCAAGTAGGAATTTGTGCAAGAGTATCTGAAGTTTTGGTATTACAAGAGCATGCTACCAGAATAATAAACAATTCAGATAGGAAAGCTCACTATAATCCAATTTTTATTTAAGATAGTGTGGTGACTTTTATAAGGTTGTATAATAGATACGGTATACATTGATGTTACATGTCAAGGTACAATAGAATGAATACCGTACAGTTTTGTACCTAATAAAAAATCAACATGTAGCATACAAGAAGCTATCAAAATGTTCATATTTCACAAAGTTTGATTTTCAAAGACCTTAAAGAATTCACTTGAATGTGGGCATAAGACTCTTAACCACTCTACACTAGAAATTGGAGCTAATAATAATTATTAAACGAAAATCCAAATTAAATGCTGTAATCACCCCGAAAACTTCTGCAACCGCAAATATTGACAACAGGATAAAAAGAAAAAAAATGCTATAAACAGTATCTTAAATGCAGTATCTCAGTAATTCCCATCTGTAGAAATTAGAGCTTTGCCTTTTTCAACGTTTGAAAAACATAAGCAATATTCTAGTCAATTTGGGCTTCGAGGTGCACAAGATTGATATTTTTAGAATCTTTCAAATTCAAATTCAAATTCACTTATTTGCCATAAAATAATACAGATTGAAAATAAAATAAAACAGAATCTATGTGCTGAATTAGAGATCTTATAATCATTCCCGTTTTTCCCGGTATGCAATCCACAAGTTGACATGTTTTGATGCGAACAAACGAACAAACACAACCCTACTCTCTCTTATTATACATTGGAACATTCATTTATTTATACATTATATAGATAGATTATTCGATTTTTGTTTTGTGTGGTTTTGCTAGTGGCTTGGACAAGTGTCGACGTCGTACACTCTGCGTCTGCTGCGAACCCTGGCCCACCAGGGCAGAACGATAGTGTGCACCATACATCAGCCAAGTGCCAGCCTCTCCAGATGTTCGACCACGTGTATGTGCTGGCCTCGGGGCTCTGTGTGTACCAGGGCGTAACCGGCGAGCTCGTCCCCTTCCTATCCTCGGTCGGTCTACACTGTCCCAGGCATTACAACCCGGCTGACTTCGGTGAGAACACAGTTTACAATCGTTCTATTACTAGTACCTAGTTCTGTGAACAGTGGACCTCATCCACAAGTATCTGATGTCAAAGTTAGTAGACAGAAGGTTGGTCACTCATCTATAGTATTTTCGTTGAAATGCAATTGGAGTGGGGGAACTGCAGCCGTGACGTAGGCTGTAGTACAGAGTAGGCAGAATATCGCATTCTTGAAAATCATACAGTGTCGTATAGTCAAATTATATAACACAAACATTTTCTGACATGCAAGATTTCTGTTTCTGCTTTACAATAATTATCAAAAAATTTTAATAATACAAGTATTTTGCCATATAAAATCAAAAACCCCACCTCCTAACCTTCCCTTTTAAACCCTTGAGGTTCTTCATCTTCCAGGTCGTGTTTATATTTATCTGATATCACCTGTTCCAGTTGATTCAGTTGAATCACAATTCACATTGAATCATAATTTACTCATAAAAACTGTTATTTTTTTCTCCAAGATCAAAACTCACTTATGTTGATAAACTCAGTTCACGTTTGAGTTTGTAACACGACATATGAAATTTATCCAGTTCCGTGATAATCTTTTCATCTGATAAAAATATTTCTCAACTATTTTAAACTAGTAGTTCTGTGAACAGTAGACCTCACGCAATATTCTCATCCACAAGTACCTGATTGAAACTATAGCCCTTATGGAGATACAGCAATAGACTGGCTTCTCCACACGTCTGTGTGTAATCACTTGTCAGCTGATTTATGATGAATATAGTCTCATTTTTACTCCAATATTGCGTATGAAGGAGGCTCCTTTTTCCTTTTTATTATCCTTGAAATGCAAATTTCCAAAAACTTGTATATACGTCGACGCGCAATTAAAAAAGGAACATACCTGTCAAATTTCATGAAAATCTATTACCGCGTTTCGCCGTAATGCGGCACATTAAACATAAGAGAAATGCCAAACCGTCGACTTGAATCTTAGACCTCATTTCGCTCGGTCAATTATTGTTTTTCAATCAAGAATATTATAATTCCTTCAGCATTATTTAGTTCATTCAATCATTTTATATTCTATTTTCAATCATCTTAAATCTGTTTTTCAAATGTGAAAATATTGATACTGATGGGCACGCATCATTAAATGAAACCCTAGGTACCTACTTCATAGAAATAATAGACACGGCCAGACATATGTGTAATGCATGCAATGAATAATTCACTTGTCAGCTGATTGATTATGAATAATTTATAGTCTGATTAATCCTCAAAGTAGATATATAGTAATATCAGAGTATGGAGGAATTCCTTTTCTTTTCATATTATATCCTTAAAATGCAAAATTTCAAAAAAAACCTTGTGTGGGCTATACATCGTCGCGCAGTTGAAAATGGAATATTCCTGCAAAATCTCATCGAATTTTATCAACGCGTAATTGCATAACATACAGACAGACAAATGAAAATCCGAGTTAAAACATAGACCTCACTACGTTCGGTCAAATAACACAACAGTTTAAGCTGCGTTTACACCAAAGTTATCAACAAAATGTTTATTTTTCCGTCTTCATAGATTCTATTAGATTAACGGAGCTTGACAAACACTATGTTCATCATATGTATGATGAGTTATGTTCAATCTAATAAGTTAGAATCTATAAGGACGGAAAAATAACATTTTGTTAATAACTTTGGTTAAACGCAGATTTATCTTATAAATTCGAAGGCTTGAATAGACAGACTTCATTATAATATTGTACAATCAAATCAAATCAAATTTTATTCATCAAAACAATTACAATACAATTTGGATACTATACATTCAATACAAATAAACAAAGAAGTTTTATGCGTTGAATAATTTATTAATAGGCATAGATAATTTAATGAATAAATAAAGGTAACTATACACCCCACTATAATTATGTGTTGGGATATGTAGGTTTCTACAAAATATGTAGTATAGTACTTATGTACTTATAGTACTTATAAATGTACTTATGACATTAGGCCACAGTGTCGTTTTCAGTGTCATACGTCAGAGGCCCTGAAATTGATCAGTTGCGACCTGAAAACTCTGACACCAGACCTGAATCAGCCAGGTTAAAGCTTAAAGCTTTCTTCCAAAACAAGCCTCACTGAATATTGATTTGTTACACGCATTTATACAGAAGTGAAATTAAATAATAAGAAAAAATAAATGTTTATTTCCCAGAAAAAAAAAGCTAAAACTACTACATCAATTACAGAATAAATGAATAGGGTAATGAATTTATTGCCAATACAAGAAATATTTTACAAACAAAATAATCATTAAATTACAATAGTTTTTGGCGTGACTGGAAAAAGAAGCCTTGAGCTGCAGCCACGATCTAAAATAAGAAAACATTTTTTATCCAATAACACAGTACAATTATACAATGCTGTTGATGGATGGTAAATCTATGGATGTTGAAAATATTAGATAGTTTACAATAAACACACGAAATGAAATACATTTTTTAATCTAATAACAGCAGTACAATTAATTAATACAATGCTGTTGATGGATGATAATCTATGGATGTTGAAAATATTAGATAGTTTACAATAAACACACGAAATGAAATACATTTTTTAATCTAATAACAGCAGTACAATTAATTAATACAATGCTGTTGATGGATGATAATCTATGGATGTTGAAAATATTAGATAGTTTACAATAAACACACGAAATGAAATACATTTTTTAATCTAAAACAGCAGTACAATTAATTAACAATGCTGTGATGGATGATAATCTATGGATGTTGAAATTTAGATAGTTTACAATAAACACACGAAATGAAATACATTTTTTAATCTAATAACAGCAGTACAATTATTAATACAATGCTGTTGATGGATGATAATCTATGATGTTGAAAATATTAATAGTTTACAATAAACACACGAAATGAATACATTTTTTAATCTAATAACAGCAGTACAATAATTAATACAGCTGTTGATGGATGATAATCTATGATGTTTAAAATATTAGATAGTTTACAATAAACACACGAAATGAAATACAAAGCCAATCGGTTTCTTGGATAGTAAGTCTCTGTCTATGAATTTATTACCGTACAACTTATCAAATTTGTTTTTTACAATAAACACACCATTAAAATGTAAAATTCTGTGTTATAGTAATTGAAATGACCGACGGAGATGACGAGGATAATATCAAAAATTATCTTCAGCGATAAAAAATGGAAAAGTTGTCCAACTGACGTCTGCTGATGCCAAAAAGTCAATTCCAGATTTTCAAACTACCAATAGAAGGCTACACTTGAAGGTGAATATACTTGAAGTTCTCACTCCAAACTAATTTGTTATTGTTATTGTGTTTTTATTATTTATATGTTTTACCAAGGGTTGGAAAGTTGGCTTATTCTGCTTATCAGGAGCCTATAATATTGTGTAAACTTGCTGGTGATATAGAATTATAACTCTGTGGGTAGATGACACAAGCTGATAGGTCATGATTAGTAAACTTTCCAGGGAGCAATTTGAGAGTTTGGCATAGCTGCAAAAATCAGATATCATATTTTTTATTACCCATTTCACACTAATATAATCAGCTGATCTTTGACTATTTGAATATAGATATCAAGGGATAAAACATTTATTTAAATTTACATTAAGAATTTTTGCAAGTGATATCAGAGCTATCATGTTTTGCCATCTGCCAAATGTTTCAAGTCACAATGTAGCATTATAGGAAATATTTTTACAATCGATATTTTTTACAAATTTTAATATCTTTTTTATGAATTAATTGATATTATGTACAATTTTTGTTCAAGGTGACTTGAACTGATTGCTAATTTGTATGGGTTATGTAGTTCTCAATTTAGGTTACGGTATTAATTTTCAGATTTTTTAACAGCCTACCAGTTCACACACTATCAAATTTTGCCATCTTTTGATAATTGGATTATTATACAAACCGTAGTAGAGAGTTGATGTATATGTACTTATCAATATTTGTCATCTTAGGGATTGGAAAAAAATGTTCTATCAGGCTTATGCAAGGCCTATATATCTCAGCTATTTACAGAGATACAACATAAAATCCAGTTATACCATCTTATAGATCTAATTTTTTTGAACACAACCATATGCATAACTCAATTTGGTCAAAAATGTGACTTATCAGCTTTTGTCATCTACCCACAAACTATAAGGACCGAGTTCACCAAAACGAAATCTTGGTTTGAGCTCCAGTTGAAATTGAAATTGAAATTTATTTGCCGAATAATTTTACAGACATTTCTACAATCACAAAACTATAAAAATGCCACCGGTAAGAAAATTTGTAGCGTGAATGTTGATACTAAATTACAAAATTTCAGAAGTAAACAGTACAATGAAATTAACAAGATTATGTATGATATTGATCAAAGTAATAATAAAATTTTGGCTTTACTGGCAAAAGTATAACACTTGAACACCAGTAGTGATTTCAATTAAAAATTGATTATAAAATATCATGTGCATGCTTGTACAAGAACAAAAGAGTACGAGTTGAGAGTTAAGTTGTTATTAGAAAAAATAACAGAAATAGGATTGAAATAGGAATAGAAAAACATTGACAACAAAGTGATCAAGTAAATCACTTTTTGCCATTAGAAAAAACAACAAGCAGTCACATTTTTACAATAAATGAATTAATCAATCACAGTGCTTGATTAATTCATTTATATAAAATATCTGACTGCTAGTCGTTTTTTCTATTAGCAAAAGTGATTTAAAAATAAGCAGTTCGTGATGGAAAACACATTGAAGAATTCTAATCAAGTAATTGTAAACGGAGGGGGGTTGTTCTACTCTTCTATAATATTTACCAAAATTATGCTGTCAAATCTCTAGTTGAATCCTTGATTGGTTGGGAGCTTTTAGTGGATTCGTTCATACAAATGCACAGATTATCATCCATTGTCACCTATTATAGCAAATAGTAACTACGAGCCAGGAACTTCATTGAAAATACTTTTAAAATGTAACCTCAGGTTTATTGAACTCTAAATAGGTAGAACGATTAATAAAGTCAGGTAACTTGTCAAATTTCAAACAGAACAAGTGATTGAGCAATTGATTCACAAAATATATTCAATTCCAATCTACACATTTTTGGAACCTGCTAACTTGCTGCATTTAATTTGGGCCTCGGTGATTCTATCAAACTAATTTTGAGCTTAATAAGAAAAACAACAAAAGTTCGGCACTCACCATTTTAACAATATTCAACCTTGGACTCTTCAGAAACCTCACATACGCTTTAATAAACTCACTATACTTGAACTCACACGCACAAATAATTTCCTGATTCTACTCCTACTAACTCAATAAAATTTCGTTCCTATTCAACAAGATAAAATACGTGACTGAAACATAACAATTTGTCCCTCTGAATGGGAAATGGGCCCATTCAGAGGACCGAGGCTCGCAACCGTTACATGTTTTCCCAGTTACGTCTCAATTCGAATGTGGCCTTTTCACTGAAAACTATTCCCCCTCCACGAGCGTTGAGCATAACCCAGTGGAAAAGCCAAAGCTGCAAAAGGTCAATGCTCGTACAATTTTCAAATACAGTGGCTTTTTCGACATGAAATTGAAATTGAAATTTATTTGCCGAATATTTTACAGACATTTCTACAATCACAAAACTATAAAAATGCCACCGGTAAGAAATTTGTAGCGTGAATGTTGATACTAAATTACAAAATTTCAGAAGTAAACAGTACAATGAAATTAACAAGATTATGTATGATATTGATCAAAGTAATAATAAAATTTTGGCTTTACTGGCAAAAGTATAACACTTGAACACCAGTAGTGATTTCAATTAAAAATTGATTATAAAATATCATGTGCATGCTTGTACAAGAACAAAAGAGTACGAGTTGAGAGTTAAGTTGTTATTAGAAAAAATAACAGAAATAGGATTGAAATAGGAGAATAGAAAAAACATTGACAACAAAGTGATCAAGTAAATCACTTTTTGCCATTAGAAAAAACAACAAGCAGTCACATATTTTACAATAAATGAATTAATCAATCACAGTGATTGATTAATTCATTTATTCTAAAATATCTGACTGCTAGTCGTTTTTTCTATTAGCAAAAGTGATTTAAAAATAAGCAGTTCGTGATGGAAAACACATTGAAGAATTCTAATCAAGTAATTGTAAACGGAGGGGGGTTGTTTCTACTCTTCTATAATATTTACCAAAATTATGCTGTCAAATCTCTAGTTGAATCCTTGATTGGTTGGGAGCTTTTAGTGGATTCGTTCATACAAATGCACAGATTATCATCCATTGTCACCTATTATAGCAAATAGTAACTACGAGCCAGGAACTTCATTGAAAATACTTTTAAAATTTAACCTCAGGTTTATTGAACTCTAAATAGGTAGAACGAATTAATAAAGTCAGGTAACTGTCAAATTTTCAACAGAACAAAGTGATTGAGCAATTGATTCACAAAATATATTCAATTCCAATCTACACATTTTGGGAACCTGCTAACTTGCTGCATTTAAATTTGGGCCTCGGTGATTCTATCAACTAAATTTTGAGCTTAATAAGAAAAACAACAAAAGTTCGGCACTCACCATTTTAACAATATTCAAACTTGGACTCTTCAGAAACACTCACATACGCTTTAATAAAACTCACTATACTTGAACTCACACGCACAAATAATTTCCTGATTCTACTCCTACTAACTCAATAAAATTTCGTTTCCTATTCAACAAGATAAAAATCACTGATACTGAAACATAACAATTTGTCCCTCTGAATGGGAAATGGGCCCATTCAGAGGACCGAGGCTCGCAACCGTTACATGTTTTCCCAGTTACGTCTCAATTCGAAATGTGGCCTTTTCACTGAAAACTATTCCCCCTCCACGAGCGTTGAGCATAACTCCAGTGGAAAAGCCAAAGCTGCAAAAAGGTCAATGCTCGTACAATTTTCAAATACAGTGGCTTTTTCGACATGAAATTGAAACTGTACTTGAAAAATGCACGAAAATTGATTTAATTCTGACAACTAAGCAACAAGTTAGCAATTCAAACAAGACAGAGTCAATTCTCACACTAAAAATGCAGGGTTCAACAAACAGTAAAATCAAAGTTCATTTCAGTTCAAAAACCTGAAAAATAATATAAGATACACAAAAACAACTACAATAATACCCACTCATATTCATACTATTACATAATATTGAAATAAAATGAAATGATTGTTTTTGAAGAGATATTTTGTGGTATTTCTCCATAATGAAAAATGAGACACCAGATCGATGTTATCAATATCACTTTATTTCGCTTTACAAAAGGACCATATGGTTTCGAGTCTACACCTGCCCCATCCTCAGCTAGATTGTGTTTAGGTTGGTGTAGCCTACCTCCGTATACGGAGGTAGTGTGTAGCCCTGAAACCGCATGGTCCTTTTGTAAAACAAAATTAAAGTGACATTGACAACATCTGTGTCTCTTTTTTTCAATATTGAAATAGATGCTGCTCTCACCCATTTATCAATTAATTTTTATTTTTTGTGAAAGGACTGGTAAATTGAATGAATTCAGATTTTAATGCGTTGATTCTAAATAAACAATAATCTGGTGTGTGGCGCACTCACACAACTTCCTTGCCGTTATGAACATTGATCACCTGACGCTAGTGTTCCCGCGCATCTCAATTCTACTATTCAAAGATTTGAGCCAGCTGGTGACAGAGCAATAACGCTGGAGACACACATTTCTCGAATTTAAAGCTTATTTTCAATTTTAAGTAAAATGTTACTGGACATTAATTGTAGAGATTTTCATGCTCAATCTACTCCACTTGATTTTTTTCGTTTCAATTGTATCTGAAGCCTGGAAAGTAGAAATCATATAGGCTATTACTAACCCGTTTTCTTGTAGCCTACCTGTATGAAGTCGTGTATTTCTATAGAAGCAGTCACAAAAGTGGTCAATAGTGTAGTTCTGTTATTGCTCAGTACCTCATCAAATATAAGAACTCATCGATTTCACTAAATTCATTATTTATTTCTTGAATTCATTTAAATTTTTCTTTTTAAATTCATTATTTATTCACAACTAGTTGGCCCGACGAACTTCGTACCGCCAAATAGTTTAATGCATCTTATGAAAAACTTTAGCTGGATGCACACATGAGGAGACGCGATGCGGCATTTATTTATATAGATATTTTCAACTAAAAAAAAATATTACTAAGAATTGAGAATTAATTCTGAACACCGAATACAGCACAATATTCGAAACAAAGCAAGTCTTTAGAGCATGTACCGGTAAGTCGTAACTTGAGTCGCACTGCTGGATGGTTACACACAGAACAGTCATTTTTTTTTTATAGTCGTTTTAAAAAAAATACATGGGCGGTATGGAGCAGCACACTCTTGTCTATATTATCTACGGACGGCTGTTGTATGACGCAATGATTATAACAGTAAAGCAGTCGTTAGGTCATGTCAGAGGCCCTGCAATTGATCAGTTACGACCTGAAAACTCTGACACCAGACATGAGCAGCCAAGTCACTCGATATTATTATATTATTATTATTATTATATTATATTATTATTATTATTATTATTATTGTTGGTTATACAGTTGATTTTTATTTCGGGTGTGGCCAGCTTACAATTTCTCCCCATAAGGATACTGTCAACTTTGAAGGACCGTAGGAGAAAGTCCTGAAGTGAATATAAATTTGATAGGCCATAAAACTGATCCTGAACATAACGAACACAAATGAGAAAATCATCAAATTTGGTGCACACATAAAAAAGTTATGAATA
>NW_024091451.1:0-20481 GCF_014356525.2 Nilaparvata lugens
GAATTGTTGATCTGCTTCAATACACTGCAGTTAAGAGCATGTGATGGAATATTCTCTGTTTAAGAGCCTCATCATTCACGCACAAGCCTAGAGCTCATCTGGGCATCACCCTCAGCACAAAAGTGGATTTGAATGGAAAATATTACAATTTGATTGAGTAGATTGTGTTGTACAGCATTTAATTGGAATCCATTCAGAAATGTTCAATGAAATAATAATAAATGAAAAATGGAAATGCATCTATATAAATGAAAATCGAGCCTCAAATTTTGACATTCCATAACTTTTTTATGTATGCACCAAATGTGATGATATTTTAAAGTATTGTTCGTTATGTTCAGGACTAGATTTATGGCAAATCAAATTCATAATCCGACTTCAGGGCTCTTTCCTACGGTCCTTCAAAGTTTGCATGTAATCCTTATGAGAGAAGATATTATTTTGTGAGCTGGCCACATACAGAAATAAAAATCAGCTGTTATAATCATTGCGTCATCTAAAGGTGCGTACAGATTTACGCGCCGCGAACATGAGCAATTCACTTTTAATCAGCTGATGCCAAGCTTTTTATATCTGTATCTTACCGTTTCTGTAAAAATACAGATATAGTCAGCTGATTAAAAGTGAAAAGCTCATGTTCGCGGTGCGTATATCTGTACGCACCTTAACAGCCGTCGGTGGATCTGTTTCAATTTTCTTTCTACTAATTCACAAAATTTCAATTCTTAATAATGCCACAGTAGGAACAACGTCCAAACTTTGGTCGTAGAACTCGAAATGCTGTAAATTTAGAATATGCACGGGAAAATCAGCAGCAAGGAGATATACCATTCAATTTCCCAGCAAGCTGTATTCAACTATATCTAAAAAAAATCTGGTATGGCGCACTCACACAAATTTCCTGCCGTTATGAAAATTGATCATCTGACGCTAGTGTCCAAACGCATCTCAAGTCTTCTTATAAACAAAGATCTGAGCAACTGGTGGACAGGACAATAACGCTGGAAACATACGAGGTCTGCTATCTCTTCATAGTGAATCATTTAATAGAATCAACAGTTGCCAACAGTTTGCAATTATTAGATAATCACATTTTCTCGAATTTCGAGCTTATTTTCAATTCCAGGTGAAAATGTTACTGGACATTAATTGTAGAGATTCTCATGCTTAGAGAATGCTCATAGATGGGGCGGAGCTCCTGAAATTTTTACAGATATGGAACTTGTGGCAGTTGATAGAGCTTATCAATGACTATTGTAAGTATAAATTTGATCAAAATCATTGAAGCCGTTTTCGAGAAAATCGTGATAAACCCTGTTTTTGACAACATTTTCGCCATTTTAGCCGCCATCTTGAATTGCAATTGCTCGAAATTTTTCGTGTCGGATCGTTTTATTGTAAAGTATCTTAAGTTTCATATTAATTTACAGTCATTACGTTGATTGGGAGATGAGTTATCGTGTACACAGACACACATACACTCATACACACACATACAGACCAATACCCAAAAACCACGTTTTTGAACTCAGGGGACCTTGAAACGTATAAAATTTAGAAATTGGGGTACCTTAATTCTTTTCGGAAAGCAATACTTTCCTTACCTATGGTAATAGGGCAAGGAAAGTAGAAAGCATATATTATTTTTGAAATTATTATAAGTGTTACTTGTAAATCCAATAACAATACGGTATACTATTCTACACAACAAGAAGTGATGCTTGTAAATCCAATCATACAATATACACTACAATATTCCACACATGCCAACTCATGTACCTATATCTAATCCTGTCAATCAATACTATTCAACATAGGTGGCCGCTGAAGACTGACACTCTCGCATATAGCTCGAGACAAGATAATGAATTTGAATAACGACCAGGGAGAAATTCAATTAGAAGCCATGGGAATTATTTCGGATGGACCGGTAGCCGCTTCATTTGTACTCACACTGAGGCATGTCATTAAATCCGATAATGGCTCATCTCTGGTTGGTTTCACTTTAAAATGGCAGCATTAGTTACATGGAAAGCTTTGATGTTATTTATGAGTTATACTGCCTGTAGGGAGTTTATCTCAGTAGTTTCGACTAACTTTAAATTTGTCAGCGTTGTTCGAAGGGAAATTCTTGATGCTATTTTATGAGGAATACTGCCAGTAGTTAGTTGATCTCAGTAGTTTCGACTAACTTAAAACTTGTCAGCGTTGTTTGAAGGGAAATTCTTGATGTTATTTTATGAGGTACTCTGACAGTTAAGGGTGAATCTTGTAATGTGAAAAACTGGGCACTGATACTCACACGGTCGGTCTGTCGCTATATTGTCTGCTATGCTCCAACCGATCAGGAATGTAATTAATTTTGTTGATGCGGTGGCTGTGTTTTATTTACATTCTCCTGGTGTCAAAAGGATTTCAGGTGGTGGAAGTGTGGGAAGATGAGGAGGTGGAGGAGAAAGAGAAGGTGGGGAAGGTGGTGGAGGAGGAGGAGGAGATTGATGAGTACTTTATTTATATAGATTACAATATATACTGACTTATACACTTATATACAATAGCTTACAATACAGCAAAATTATAGATGAATTTACATAATATAGACTAAGAAAATAATTATTGAACTGTATATGATATGAAAAAGTAATTTGTAATATAATAACTATAGATATTATATTGTTATGCATCTACATAAATTGGCAGCGCTTTGGACATATCAATGTCCATTCTTTGGAAAAAATATTAAAAATATCCTTCCCACTAACTCTCTACCAAGGAGAAGGAGGTGGAGGAAAAGGAGAAGGAGAAGTAGATTCAGATTCAGATTCCTTTATTCATGGTGTTTA
Organism: Nilaparvata lugens; assembly: GCF_014356525.2. Classification (NCBI taxonomy): domain Eukaryota; kingdom Metazoa; phylum Arthropoda; class Insecta; order Hemiptera; family Delphacidae; genus Nilaparvata; species Nilaparvata lugens. The sequence goes on from NW_024091451.1 coordinate 2,844, forward strand.
ACAAAACAAATTCAACTTACGTTCTATAGTCCAGTCAAGGAAAGGTTATAGACGGAAAATTTAGGAAGACAATTTTTGACCCCGCAGTTCTGTTTAGGGTAGTAAGGAGGTAAACATATCGAAAGTCCCCACCTCTACCCACTGTGCTAAGGGGGTGGGAGTGGTTTAAAGGTACCATTCCTTGGTTTCTCGCATAAAACCAAAAACTATGTATCCTGAGGACTTCACTATCATATACTAAATTGAAGCTTACATAATTTCCTATAATATTCATTTTTCTACTTTTTTCATATCTCCTCTAATTTTCGAGATATCCGCTCTTGGAGGTGTGACATTTTTAAAAAAACACGTTTGCTACCAATTTTTTTCTATTTCTGCTCTTATAACTTTTTCAAAATCGACGGAAAAAATGCTGATTATGAGCTTATAGAGCATCAAATTCTCTTCAATTTGATGTATAATGTTTCACATTTACGAATTTCCCTATACATTTTGCAGCAGCTTTAGTGTTGAGTGTGAAATCTCCATTTTTGCAACAATAGACCAATTGACAAAGGAATTTGAAGGGAATGTTTTAAACAAAATTTTTGACGTCGCAGCTTTGTTGAGACTAGTTAGGAGGAGAACATAATTTTCCTTACTCATGTTCTAAGGGGATGAAGGTGGTTTAAGTGTTGCATTTTTCAGCGTCTTGCTTCGACGCCCATATTTTGTGAACAATGCGTTCAATCGACATAACTAACTGCACAAAAATGAAGCTTGATAAATTCTCTACACTTTTTGTTTAGTGGAATTTTGTGATATTCTCAACAGTTCCCGAGATATGTAATAGAGGAGACGAGAAGAAAAACGAAAGACTGAAAAATAAGCGGAAATAAAAATCGTTTTTGGAAGGAGTGGAGGAAAAACTAAAAGTAAATTCGTATGGCTTTTGTTGGTGGGGAGTCCCTTGCGGGAAGGTACCACCGCCTGAATATAATTTAAGCCGTCAATGGGACTTATGACTGTCATACTTCAGCGGGACCGACAGTTAACGTGCCCATCCGAGAGCACGGGAGTGATCTGTTAAAAACCTTTTGGTAATGAGAGGGTTTGAACCCGGGATCTCTATGCTAATAAGGAAAATGAGGAAAATGCTAATATGCTAATGAGGAAAAACTAAAGTAGAGAAACGAAAGATGAAGAAGAAGAAGGAGGAACAGAAGAGGAAGACGAAAGAGAAGAAGAAGGAGGACAGAAGAGAAAGAAGAAGGAGAAGAAGAAGAAGAAGAAGAGATGTCGAGGTGGTGGAGGAGGAGGAAGAGAGAAGAAAGATTGAAAAACAAGCGGAAAGTAAAAAGTCTTCAGATGAGTGAAGGAAAAAACTAATGTAGAGAGACGAAAGAAAAGAAGAAGAAGATTAAGAACAAGAAGAAGAAGGAGAAGAAGAAGAAGAAGAAGAAGAAGAAGAAAAAGAAGAAGTTATAGTTGAAAGCCAGTAGCAGTGTCTATGTATAATAGGTGGTAGGAAGGCCAGAGGCGACAAAAGAGATAAATTACTGTATAGCATTAGAATGGAGCGAGAAAGAAGTAATGAGACGATGTCAGTGAGTGTAGGAATAGCGATGGGATGAAGTGAGAGAGGAATAGAGTTGCCAGTTGAAGTGATGCCTGCCTGACATGAGTTTTGATTTATTAGGTGCTTGGATAGACGGCTACTGACTTTTGCTTATTACTTGCAGGATATTACTATTAGACAAAGAGGAGGCGCATAACTGGTAGCAAAAACTTGATGAGGAGGAGGAGGAGGAGGAGGAGTAGGAAAAGGAGGAGGAGGAGGAGGAGGAGGAGAAGGTTTTGAAGAGGTGAATATGGTTGGAATGGATTTGTGATATTGATAGAGCTCATCACAGCAATTCATCATGTTATGTAGGCCAATTACGAGGCTGGCTTATTATCTGAACGGAACGTTGTTGGTATGATTTGAGAAGACTTTTGTTTTTCACGTAAAATATAAATATCGGGGCACTGAGCTTCGCTCCGGAGTACGAAAGCATAGAAGCATAAAAGCATAGTTTATATATAAATATAAAGAAAATAAAAATCTCAGTACCCTTTTTTTGAAATATTTTATCACAATATATTTCAAAATAAGGGTACTGATATTTTTATTTTCTCTATATTATATTACAAGTAGCCCTATATAGAAAAGAGATTTATATATATATATATTTTTACTTTCCTTGCGCTATTACCATAGGTAAGGAAAGTATTGCTTTACGAAAAAAATCAAGGTACCCAAATTCTAAATTTCTATACGTTTCAAGGTCCCCTGAGTCCGAAAAAGTGGTTTTTGGGTATTGGTCTGTATCTATATCTATGTATGTGTGTGTGTGTGTGTGTGTGTGTGTGTGTGTGTGTGTGTGTGGTGTGTGTGTGTGTGTGTGTGTGTGGTGTGTGCGTGTGTGTGGTGTGTGTGTGTGGTGTGTGTGTGTGTGTGTGTGTGTGTGTGTGTGTGTGTGGTGTGGTGTGTGTGTGTATGTGTGTGTGTGTGGTGTGTGTGTGTGGTGTGTGTGTGTGTGTGTGTGTGTGTGTGTGTGTGTGTGTGTGTGTGTGTGTGTGTGTGGTGGTTGTGTGTGTGTGTGGTGTGTGTGTGTGTGTGTGTGTGGGTGTTGTGTGTGTGTGTGTGTGTGCGTCTGTGTACACGATATCTCATCTCCCAGTTAACGGAATGACTTGAAATTTGGAACTTAAGGTCCTCACACTATAAGGATCCGACACGAACAATTTCGATCAAATGCAACCCAAGATGGCGGCTAAAATGGCGAGAATGATGTCAAAAACTGGGTTTTTCGCGATTTTCTCGGAAACGGCTCCAACTTTTTTGATCAATACATACCTGAATAGTCAGTCATTGATAAGCTCTATCAACTTCTACAAGTCCCATATCTGTAAAAAGTTCAAGTGCTTCGCCTCATCTATGCAAAGTTTGATTTTAGATTCCCAATTATCAGCTTCAGATACAATTTAAAACAAAATAGTTCAAGTGGAAAAGATTGAGCATGAAAATCTTTACAATTAATGTCCAGTAACATTTTCACCTAAAATTGAAAATAAGCTTGAAATTCGAGAAAATGTGATTATAAATTGCAAACTGTTGGTTTTATTAATCATTCACTACGAAGAGATAGCAGACCTCGTGTGTCTCCAGCGTTATTGTCCTATCACCAGCAGTCTCATATCTTTGAATAGTAGACTTGAGATGCGCGAGAACCTAGCGACAGGTGATCAATTTTCATAACGGCAAGGAAAGTTGTGTGAGTGTGCCACACCAGATTTTTCTAAAAAAAGATAAATAAACGAAAATAAGTTTCTCTCGCTGAATTTTTCTTCTCGTGCGATCAGCTGGATGTTTCCACACACTGCACTCGTTCACTCTCTTCCATTACGGTATCGACAGACGACAAAATTCCCAGCTGTTTTTCCAAGGACGTATTTATCCTTTTAATGTCCTTCAGCGAGTTATCCAAGGGTTGAGACTAGTGCAATCGAATCTTCACATCATAAACCTACTTAGTTCCAAATTTCGTGAGAATCGTTAGAGCCGTTTTCGAGATCAGTTGAACATAATATATACCCATGTAACCACATAACCATATAAATATATACAGAATCGCTCGTTTAATATAATAGATTAAAATGTATAGTAAAAGATGTTATGCTGATAATTATATTATACTGTACAGTGTACATCATCTAAATCTTGTTAGAAACTCTCATCCATTGAAATTGTATCTTTAAATGAGAATGTAGATTGTACGAAGCTCATTGATTCAACAGTTACAATGTACGAATTTAATTGATTCGAATGAATCTTCAAGGAATCGAGTCATGTGAAAATGAATTCAATTCCAATCCATTCTATTCATCTATTAGGTTGAAATATCACAATATTTTGATGAAAAATCAGGCATGAGCTCAAAAATTTTTCTCTTCCTAGATTTGGTTCATTAATTTTCCAAAGTAGGGTTACTTTAATAGATCACTGATTAAGAAAACCTAGGACTCTTGAGTTTAATTTGGTTCGTTTTATTTGAACAAAAATTATTTTGCTCATTATTAACAGTCGGTATTTATTGAATAGATTTATCACTTTCCTTGCTCTTTTGCCATAGATGAGAAAAGTGTTGCTTTCCGAAAACAATTGAGGTACCCCAATTTCTAAATTTCTATACGTTTCAAGGTTCCCTGAGTCCAAAAAAGTGGCTTCAGATACAATTTAAACAAAAAATTCTAAGCGGAAAAGATTGAGCATGAAAATCTCTACAATTAATGTTCAGTAACATTTTCACCTAAAATCGAAAATAAGCTCGAAACTCGAGAATATGTGATTATTCAATTGCAAACTGTTGGCAACTGTTGATTCTATCAAATCATTTACTATGAAGAGATAGCAGAAATCGTGTGTCTGCAGCACTATTGTCCTGTCACCAGCTGGCTCAGATCTTTGAATAGTAGACTTGAGATGCGCGTGAACACTAGCGTCAGATGATCAATTTTAATAACGGCAAGGAATGTTGTGTGAGTGCGCCACACCAGATTTTTGATCATTGATTCATACAATAATTACATCATTAAAATGATTAGGAGAGAAAAAATAAGGTAACCTTGTGCTATTCCTCTCCCAAATTTAGATAAGGTTACACATAGTCCGAAATAGGTCAAGTCTTGTAGTTGTTCACTTCACAAAACTTTCAGTCCTTAATTATTTTCACTAAGTGGATTTTTTAATTTAATGCTTCAAAACTAAACATAGAAAGAGAAATTTCACATTATTATCTCTAAAATTGGAAATATTCACATAAAACACTATGAATAACATCCAAAGGCAAGGAGAATAAAATAGAGTAATGAACTATTTTATTTACCTACATTTTTTCAACTATAAAAGACGATCGACATATTATCACTAGAAAGTCAAAGGGCTAGACTATAAAACAATATGGATAACATCCAATGGCAAGGAGAATAAAATAGAATAATGAACTATTTCATTTACCTACATTTTTTTAACTATAAATGACGATCGACATATTATCACTAGAAAGTCAAAGGGCTAGACTATTAGAAAGATTGGCTTGGACATATTAAGTGAGCTACAAACGAGAACGCTAGGAACTACTGATTTTTATGAAAAATAAACTCGTTTCCTAAAATATATGGAACATTTCATTGGCTATGATTCGAAATCCTCCAGATTGGGAATGAATTTCGGTAAGTTAGAGAACTTTTGACATTGTATCATTGATTATTCTCACTAAGTAGATTTTTCAATTTAGATTATTCAAAACCAAAGATAATTCCAATCATTAGGACAGGAAGTGGTAATTAGTTGTTTCCGAACAAAACTATTGCAAATTAAGTTATAAATTGGAGTAATTTTCCTCGATGAGAACCTCATCCACGCAGCAATGAGCATTTTGTAACGAAAATTTTCTATGGAAATTACAGGTATCTTGTACAGCTACCTGTTACAGGTAGGTGTTATTGTGGTACCACTCTACAATGCTTGTTGTATTTTTGCTTGCTTTGCAAATTTGTTTCAGTTTGGCTATTTCATCAATTGCAAGCATCTCTGCTCTGCCATGAATGTAAAACTTCTAACAATTACATGAATTAATACGTCTTTTTCACGAAGCGGAATATCCCTGCTTTTCACTGAGGCTCAGCAAACAAACCGACCTTAATTGATGTAGATGAATTTTATCGCATTGTTATAATGATGATCACAGACATTAGCCTTAACAGGTAACAAATTAAAGATGCAGACCGAACGACAGACGTGTAGATAAGCGCGGAGAAATAATGGCTGTTTCAGTGAGCGGAAGTCAATAGTTAGCAGGTCATTTTTAAAACAATTTCGATTCACATTGGAATTAACGCAGTGGTGAATTAATTGGTGTAAACAAGTGTGGTTTCATTCGTTATTAGATGGTAATCTTATGCGAACCTTGTTAAGGCGTTTTACCCTACACGGTCTATTGAGGTGGGCTTCTGTGCTTCAGAACGATAAGTGGGTGTCTCGATGATAAAGAAATAAAGGAGAGTAGATACTGAACAGAGAGAATGATAGAGATCCCAGCTTTGAATACAACCACTTAATTACGCCTAATGAATACTTTGTTTTTCTCACCGGTACACTCTTGAATACTTACCTGCGCACTGGAGCATTGGTTTTAATACGGGCGTCGGTTGAGTCAAATCAATTATCAAACTAATAAATTAAGATGCGATTCAGGAGTACAATCCTGTTTACATGAGCGGCCTCCCACCTACTAACATAAATCGACGCTCTTCTTTATAACGTTGCTGTTTGACTATGACTGGATAACCATGCATAGAGGAAAGAATAGAATTCTTCAATGTTGTTTTCCATCACGAACTGCTTATTATTAAATCACTTTTTGCTATTAGAAAAATCTGGTGTGGCGCACTCACACAACTTTCCTTGCCGTTATGAAAATTGATCACCTGACGCTAGTGTTCCCGCGCATCTCAAGTCCACTATTCAAAGATTTGAGCCAGCTGGTGACAGGGCAATAACGCTGGAGACACACATGAGGTCTGGTATCTCTTCATAGTGAATGATTTAAGGGAATCAACAATAATTTGCAATTGAATAATCACATTTTCTCGAATTTAAAGCTTATTTTCAATTTTAGGTGAAAATGTCACCGAACATTAATTGTAGAGATTCTCATGCTCAATCTACTCCACTTGATTTTTATTGTTTCAATTGTATCTGAAGCCTGATAATTGGGAATCTATCTGCATTGATGGGTCGGAGCTCCTGAAATTTTTACAGATATGGTACTTGTGGCAGTTGATAGAGCTTATCGATGACTACTTTAGGTATGAATTTGATCAAAATCGTTGGAGCCGTTTCCGAGAAAATCACGAAAACCCCTGTTTTTGATAACATTTTCGCCATTTTTAGCCGCCGTCTTGGGTTGCATTTGATCGAAATTGTTCGTGTCGGATCCTTATATTGTAAGGACCTTAAGTTCCAAATTTCAAGTCATTCCGTTAACTGGGAGATGAGATATCGTGTACACACACACACACACACACACACATACAGACCAATACCCAAAAACCACTTTTTCGGACTCAGGGGACCTTGAAACGTATAGAAATTTAGAAACTGGGGTACCTTAATTTTCTTCGGATAGCAATACTTTCCTTACCTATGGTAATAGGGCATGGAAAGTAAAAACGCAATCATGTACTATTGTATGTGGGAACTTCATAAATAGTTGGCCCAGATTTCCATCACTGGTGAATTATAAAAATTCATATTCATACTCAAATATCCCTGAAACCGCATAAAAATTCTTGCAAATTTTCAAATCTTCCATCGGAGATTAACTCCTTATTTGAAAGTCCCCAGAATTTTATCAAGGTCAGATCATATCGGTTTTAAACAGTCACTCAATTCAACTCACTTTCAATTCAGAAATTTTTCATAGTTTTCAATTGATATCGAATATGGAATAATTTTGTTTCACTTGATACAATGAAGCCTCTGCTCTCACCAAGTTTGAATCAATTGAATTTTACATGTGGAAGACAAGTTTCAAGTCTTGTTGTATTGTAGATGAAGGCAGTTGTTGAACTGCTCACTACAAGACAATCGGAGTCTCACTCTCTTTCCATACATTTCCAAACCGTAGACCGGCTGGAATGAGAATTTCATTCATTAAAACCTAGAGAGTGAGCCTCGCCTTAGATACTTATACGTGAATTGAATAGTTTACTTCTTCAACACAGACTTTCTACGTTAATTAAATTTATTTATGCGTAAAAATCAACACGAAGAGGGAAAAACTGAAGACTGAAACACAAGAATGGTTGAAATCATAGCAAGATGCAGTAATTAATTAAATTATTATTGCCTCATTAATTAGCCATACGTCCTATTTCCTATTTAGCGTGCGATTTTCTTTCTGCGTTCCAGAATTAATTTTCTATTAATTTATTTCTTGTGTTTTATTAACAGGCTGAACTAATGAGTGAATGTAACACTAGTTTTTCATAGTATTCCGTTTTACTGAGATCCGGCATTGGGAACGAGCCGGAAGTTTCGAGCTAACAACTTGAAAAAAGCATCTAAGCTCAACGGTTGAACATAATAATTCCTGACTTGAGCAAGTAGGAATATGTTGAATGCGAAATTCTCTACTATTTCAGTTGAGTGGAAATATTTCTCCTTACAAATTCAGCTCGCAATTAAGACATTATTTTGGTTAATATTTCGTGAGACTGCCAAATAAGTTTCCGGTCCGGTTTACTCGCCTTGGAACCACACATTACGACTCATTCATAAAAGTTATCGCCTGCAAAAATCTTGGCACGTTTTGTATTGATGAAGAAATCAAAACCACGGATCATGAATCTTCCATTACTTCCAATTATTTGAATTGTCCAAATTCTAACAAAACTCTCTCACTCAAAATCCCGAGCAAGTTTTTTTTTCGAAAATAGCTGGTTGAATTAATCGCATTAGAGACTTTGATGTCTTACTTTGAGGTAGCAATTGTATTGTTTTTTTTCAGCAAATTCAACTACAACTATTAAATTTGCTTTTTATTGTTCTAGGATTTGGTCTAATGAACACGGGAAATGTTTTGGACATTGACCTAGCCAATGCTTACAGCTCAGATTGATAAAATCTATCTGGAAAATCTCTCTCTTCCTTTGAGAAATGCTATTTATTTTTCCATCAAAAATGGAAAAACTTATTCATGGATTGAAAACAAGAAAACAGGCCCACCCCTTCAAGCCCTGCACACATTTATCGATTTTTTCGAACTGCACCAGAAAAGTTCGAATTTAGATTGTTTACAAACCAAATTGAATAAAAATAACACTCACTAATCATTTAAGACTGTAAAATAATTATTAACTTTGAAAATGTTGATATACTCTGTTGGCTACAATATTTGGCTATATAAATGAAAAATGGATCTTGAATTAAATATCATATCGTTGGTCATCTCAACAAATCTGATATTTTGATAGTGTCGATTGAAATTTCTATTGATAACATTCCTAGTGGGATAAGCTGATTGATTGCAATAGTTCAACAGCTGAAGATAATAATATTCAGTCTCACTCCCACACACGCACTCGCATCTTCCATTATCGATGACGACGAAAGCAGCTGTTTTTCCGAAGATGAATAATATTATTATTTTTTCCTACAGTTACGTTGAAAAGTGGCCATTGCTGCCACTGATTACAGAACGCAAAGAATCACTTTTCCGCTCTAGTGCGGGAAAAATTTTTCTGCACTCCAGATTGCAACATGGCAACGCAAAATACTTAGTAGGTTATATGGAGCAACAGTGCAGCAAAATCAAAATGAAGTTGGTAACAGTGACTGCTGTGGCTGCTATAGTGAGCAGAGGTGCAACCAAGCACAAACGCCTAATTATTACTATTATATATTATAACCAGGGCAACGAGGACTTTAGGATTTTAGGATTAAGGTTTTTATTAAATAAAATACACAGAAAAACATTTGATGCATCTCAGGCAATTTTACCCATAATTACCCACTTTCATATTCAATGGTACTGTAGGAAAAACTTAATGTGAAATACGTGCGCAAAGTTCCTCTGCTGCACTCAAGAAACCATTCCGCCCTCGCTACGGCTCGGCGTAAACGTTTCTTTCGGTGCAGCAAACTGTCACTTTGCGCACTAGTTGCACAAATAAACTATTTCATGTCCTTCAGCGTGTTTTCACAGAGATGAGACCTAGTGCAATCGAATTTTATAAATCATAAAGCTACTATTTCCAAAGTTCGTGAAAATCGTTAGAGCCATTTTCGAGATCCGTTGGACATAAATAAATACCAAAAAATATAAAGAATAAATACCCAAATTTATAAATAAATATATATATACAGAAATTGCTCGCTTAATATAATAGGATAGAGAGATGAATGATTTGTGGATTGATCATGAAAGAGGTTGGAGTAATCCAGGGTTCCAACTTCCACAAAAGTTATATTATTAGTTCGATACAAGCCAAAGATGAACATCTGCATAGAGCAGATGCTACACGAATACCTCACTAGGAGAAAAATATTAAAAATAATAAGATTGGAAAAACCTCACTGTATTAGGGTTTATTCATTTATTGATTCAATGATATAGAATTCATTGGAATGATTGGAGGAGGAACAGCCCAAACTTGTCCCTTCCCCGGAGTCTTAACCTATCTGTAAGCTAATAATAAAATTAGTAGAATTGATGGTGATGTTGTGAAATCTCTCCATAATAAGAAAACAAAGATATTGTCAAATTTCACTAGAAATTTATTGAAAACTTTAAAACAGAACCATGGTTTCACGTAGTTAACCAACGCATCATCAGCTGTACTGAGGAATGAGGATACAGGCTTATATGTGAAATTTATGGCTAATATGTGAAATTTATGTCAATATTATATAACTTAGTTGCATACAACTTATCTATCACGGCCATACTCCAAACGAAAACTTCTTTGGACGGTAATAACGGATTAACTTTCGTAAAACCACAGAACGCACATAACTTTCTCCCGACGCTCTGTCATCCCCACCATTGAGCGACTGTGTTTTACCATTTCCTTCATATTTCCAAGTTGAATATAGCTAGTTCATCTGTCTTGTTTTCCGAACATTTTATTATGTTACGATGAAGATCATCAAATACTATTCGTTACAATAATTCATGCTCACTTTATTCTTTATTGATTCTATAAGAGTTCATCATCAAAATGATGGGGAAAGAAAAATAAGGTAACCTTGTGCTATTCCTCTCCCAAATTTAGGTAAGGTTACACATAGTCCGAAATAGGTCAAGTCTTGTAGTTGTTCACTTCACAAAATATTCAAAATAGGTTAAGTCTTGTTACGATGAAGATCGTCAAATACTATTCGTTACAATAATTCATGCTCACTTTATTCTTTATTGATTCATACAATCAGAGTACATCATCAAAATGATTGGGAAAGGAAAATAAGGTAACCTTGTGCTATTCCTCTCCCAAATTTAGGTAAGGTTACACATAGTCCGAAATAGGTCAAGTCTTGTAGTTGTTCACTTCACAAAATTCAAAATAGGTTAAGTCTTGTTACGATGAAGATCGTCAAATACTATTCGTTACAATAATTCATGCTCACTTTATTCTTTATTGATTCATACAATAAGTACATCATCTAAATAATGGGGGAAGAAAAATAAGGTAACCTTGTGCTATTCCTCTCCCGAATTCAGATAAAGTTACACATGGTCCAAAATAGGTTTAAGTCTTGTTACGATGCTACGATGAAGATCGTCAAATACTATTCGTTACAATAATTCATGCTCATTTTAATCTTCAATGATTCATACAATAATTACATCATCAAAATGATGGGGAAAGAAAAAAATAAGGTAACCTTGTGCTATTCCTCTCCCGAATTCAGATAAAGTTACACATGGTCCAAAATAAGTTTAAGTCTTGTTACGATGCTACGATGAAGATCGTCAAATACTATTCGTTAGAATAATTCATGCTCATTTTAATCTTCAATGATTCATACAATAAGTACATCATCAAAATGATGGGGAAAGAAAAAAATAAGGTAACCTTGTGCTATTCCTCTCTCAAATTCAGATGAAGTTACACATAGTCCAAAATAGGATAAGGCTGTGCAAAGGCTAAAAATTAACTTTCTACTCGTGATATTTTTCAAAGTTTTTCGATTTACATATCATCAAGCTATCAAAATTAAAATTTTTTCACAGGAAAACTTTTTTTTCTGATCATTACTTTTTGAGATATGAGCGCCTTAAGTTTATATTTTTGGGACAGAACATTTCAAATCCGGTAAGAGATAAATCCATGAGATTTGGAGGTTAGATTCTTCATGGTATTGTTGATCTAGTAAAACAAAACTTTTCTGGAAATATTAATTTCAAGATAGTAATTCATTTACTAGAAATAACTAAAAATTACTTTCAGTTTAATTATTTTTGGTGAATTGAATATCAGTTTTCAAGATAGTAATTCTATTTACTAGAAATAACTAAAAATAACTTTCAGTTTAATTATTTTTGGTGAATTGAATAACTTTTTCAAAAATTCATATTTTCAGAAAAATTTTGTTTCTACTAAATCAACAATACCATGAAGAATCTATCCTCCAAATCTCATGGATTTATCTTTTACCGAGTTTTAAATGTTCTATCCCAAAAATATAAACTTAAGGCGCTCATATCTCAAAAGGTAATGATCAGGAAAAAAAGTTTTCCTGAGAAAAAATTTTAATTTTGATCGCTTGATGATATGTAAATCGAAAAACTTTGAAAAATATCACGAGTAGAAAGTTAATTTTCAGCCTTTGCACAGCCTTCAGTCTTGTTGTTGTAGAATCACCTGACACGAGCGAACCAGCCTCTTTTGTTGAACATGAAATAACAGAAAGTGATAGTTTTATTCATGCAGGAGTGATTCAACCTTGGGTCGTTTATATGATTGTGTGACAGAGACTAGATTTGGTCGGAATGCAAAGGCAGGCATCAATCACATGCAGCTCGGGCAATCGAACGAATTCACCACGCTGAGTCGTCAATATTCAAAGTATTCGGTGTGACAAGGGTATTGAAATCAATCAGACCGAAAAAGACCGGTGAGGGACGGGTGAAGCGAGTACGCTCCATTTGGTAAATTTCCATGCACGTAGTAAGGTGCCAGAACCACCTTTCATGCTTAATTCGGCACCTCTTAACATAATCGCCCCCTCCCTGGTCTGTTCCTTATGCTTATGCCACTTGCCTCATAACCCAGAAGCGTCATTCTCCAGGTCTCATGCCTCTTGCAGCATGTTCCATGCTTCATGCCTCAATCCTCTTGCCATATGCGTCTTGCATCATGCCTCAATCCTCTTGCCTCATCAATTCTCTTGCCATTTGCATCTTGCCTCAATATTTTTTTTTTAAACATCTTTATTGCCCATGAAAACAAAATAAAAAAAAACTCACAAAAGAAATATTCTAGATTATAATATTATGCTATTTTACAAATAAATTAAAATTACATGGCACCACCCAGCAAGGGCAAAACCCTGACCGCTGAGTGAGAGTATCAGCTGTTTGAACAATATAAAAATTTTTTTACTAATAATCAAAGCTACAAAAATCGAAGTTCAACAATAAATTACTAGTAATTAAAATATTTTGAATGATGTCGAAGAAAAATTTTGTATCACCCACTTATTTATCTGTTCCATCCTCTGTCTACCCCTATATGATTGATTGTGAGTACTTTATTTATGTAGATTACATATATACTGGCTTATACACTTATACAATAGCTTACAATACAGCAAATATAGATGAATTTACATAATATAGACTAAGAAATAACTATTGAACTGGATATGATATGGAAAAGCAATTTGTAATATAATAACTTAGATAATAATCATATTGTTATGCATCTACATAAATTGGCGGAGCTTTGGACATATCAATGTCCATTCTTTGGGAAATATTAAAAATATCCTCCACTAACTCTCTACAAAGAGATTCGACAATGCATTTGGCATGATATTTATTATTTTTGAGCTAAGATACCCAATTGTATTCGCACTATTGTCAAATCTGAATAGTTAATATTATAAATGTTATGAGATTAACTCTCAGGTTATACATAGAAACGTTATTATTCACTGTAAATTCATCCTTCCTCATCCATGCATAGTAAGAATTTCTTTATAAAATTTGACGTACTGTCATCACTTTTAATTCTAATGTTCCACTACTAGAAAAACCCCTGTGCTTATAAGAATTGCTTTTATTATCATTTTTTGAATATTCCTCTTACCATTCAGATCATGCCTCTTGCATCATGCCTCATGCCTCATGCCTCTTGCACCATGTCCCATGCTTCAATCTCTTGCCATATGCGTCTTGCATCATGCCTCAATCCTCTTGCTATTTGCATCTTGCCTCATCAATTCTCTTGCCATGTGCATCTCACCTCAATAATCCTCTTACCATTCACATCGTGCCTCTTGCATCATGCCTCATGCTTCATGCCTCATGCCTCTTGCTCCATGCCTCATGCCTCAAGCTTCAAGCCGACTGCAACTTGGGTAATTCCCTCAGAAGCTGCATGTTAATGCTTCCCTTTTTTACAGCTCACAACTGAAATCAATCTCATTTTCTTCTTCTGTTATCCATCCCAACACCTTCTTTATTTTTTAAAAGCATCACACAGAGCATAGAAGCATCCCAGTTTCAAGCATGGATGATTTGCATTTGAAAAGATTCTTGTAATCTTCTTCATGTGAAGGTTGGCGATTTTTATTTCGTATTAATGAGAGTCATTACTGTCGTAAATATGATTCAACTAAATAGGAGAGAAACTGAAAAATGTAACTGCAACTAGTGTACTGGCAATATTTCCAAATAGCGGATTGAATCATATTCATCAACCTTCTTAAATAGATCTTTCCATGAGAAGGATATCTTTTAGGTAGTAATCATGTCATCTAATTGGTTGTTCACAAGAGCTGCGAACTGTGTTGTCGATCACTCATATTTTTGAACACGAATCCTAGATATTTTTCAACAAAACGGGATAATTTACTCTTATAATTAATTCGTTTAAAATTTTTACTTGTGTTTCCATAAAAAAAGAACTCAAATTTCTATTTTTACTTCCAATGGTATGATGTTCACCACATACAATGGACCAGAATCTCCCCTAAGGGGTTTTCTGTTAGTTCTACTTCAAACATAATCTCAGGTTAAACTGTTATAAATCAATATAAAGTTTTTTTTCTGTTTTAATGTGATTTATTGAGATTGAAACACTGATTCTATTTAGTTCAATCTTGCACTGTGCAAACAGTCGAGAGTGAAAAAAAAACTTGTTCACATGTTCAGATTTGAGAGGTGGATGATTCACCCCTAGTAGTTCAGCTGAAAGCCGTTGGATAGCGCTGAGATGTCTGTAGCTTTGAACACTCACATTTCTTGAGTTGCTCGCAAAAGTTGTCGCTCAAGAGAAGCCATAAAAACTGGTTTATTTCTACTTTAAAACATCAATATTGTCCACAAAATTCGTTTGAGCTCTGGATTTAAATCGAAATTAGGAATACCAAGAAAGCTACATACAAAGTGTTAATTTGGTAATATCAATAGATTATCCATCAGCCTAGTTATCTGAACAATAATAAAGGAAAGAGCTGGCTTATACACGTACGGGATAGGAAAATTATGTTTAACGCATCATCATGTCTGAACTACTGGACTGATTAACTTGGAGTTTTGCATATATAGACTCTTAATTGACCGGAGATGGTTATAGGCCTATATTCAATTCGTTAAGATTTCATTACGTCAGTAGACGTTTTCAGTTTGTCAAGTTTTAAAATAGTTCCTTGAGGAGCACGGGTTACCTGCTAGTTTGAAATAAATTATTGAAAGCTTAATTCTCAGTTCACTTATTCAGAAACTCTCAATGATTGTGTGTTTAGTAATAGTATATTTCGCACCTAGGGCCGCAAATGAGACTTTTCTGGCTCGAAATCGGTTTTCAAGTCCGAGGCCGTAGGCCGAGGACTAGAAAAGATTGAGAGCCGGAAAAAAATCTTTGCCCATGGTGAGAACGTTATTTTTCGCCACACAGAGAAATAAACAATATAAATATGAGAATAATTGTTTATTAGGCACTTTCGAAAGCAAAACAGGAAGGTCATAGCTCTAGCAAATCTGAGGTAATCTGAATATTAGGAAATTGTCCTATTTTTATTTTTCATTCTGATTTGTCTAAATAACCTAAAAGATTATGTTCAATTATGTAAGAGGTTGAGTTTATACTTTTTATTCTTCCAAATGACAATAAGATGATATTATTATAAATGTTTTGATTCTTGAATAATAACCTCAAATTATGAAGTTTTTGTCAGCTGTTTTAGCACACTTGAAATTGGCCAATCAGAATGTCAACGTCAACAATGCTTGTTACTTGACTTCGAAAGTTTAGGTTAGAAGTTCATCCTACTCTGAAATCGATTTGAATAGTTTATAATATATATCTTATCTGTATTTTATTCATCCAAATAAAATGATAGTATCTTACTGCAGAATACTTATTCAATTCTAGAAGCTTAAACTGATTCCGTTTCATAAACCATTTTGTAAACACGTTCACATCAAATCAGAATCAGCTGACTTCAAGGTTATTTTACAGCCCCTAGGGCCGTAAAACTTTTACCGGCCTGGTCAGAAAACAATCATTTTCGGCCTCCATATGACGCACGAAAACCAGCTCATTACATCCAAGTGGGGCGAAAACTAAATTGTTACATTTCTTCGGTTTTCTCAAAAAAGCCAAGATATACTGTAGTTCCACAAGTTCTCAAGAATTTAGTACGTTCTAACGCACGTTCTAACGCACGTTCTTACTACGCTATACCATAGAGAAACAATAGCGTAACTCAGGCTTATACGCCCAAAACGGTTCCAATTCTAATTTATACAACAGTTCAAATGTAGCTAGGTTATGTGTCACCATAGAGAAACAATAGCGTAAGTAGAAATCCCATGGTATAGGGCGTTTATGTCGCAGCTTTTACTGTTATCTCAAGCCGATTACTGTCGATTATTGACGATTTTTACTGTTTTTACCGGGTAAGAGTGTATGCACGGCACAATATGAGAGACTACCAGCGTCATAAAGCTTTACAGGAAAGAACTACGTGGACTATCAGCTTGAGATAACAGTAAAAGTTGCAACATAAAGACGTAAGACGTACTCCTCATTTATTACACTCAATTCATTGTAGATAGACTAACAATATCAAACAACCAAATCATCCACTCAGAAATTGGGAATACAAAGTTCAAGAAATGGAAGAGCATCACATAAATCATGTGCGTTTGGAATAGAAATCCTGCATTCAATAATATCTTCCAAAAAAATCATTTTCCTGGAATTGATTGGTTTTGTTGAGAATTCAGATACCGATAGCGTAGAGAAACGATAGCATAAGTGAATATGCCATGGTATAGGGCGTTTATGTCGCAACTTTTACTGTTATCCCAAGCCGATATAGTTTACATAGTTCTTTCCTATGCAGCTGAGTGACGCTGGTAGTGTCTCAAGTTGTGCCGTTCATACACTATCACTCCAACAAAACAGTGAAAATTGACAATAATCGACAGTAATCGGCTTGAGATAACAGTAAAAGTTGGGACATAAATTCACTTACGCTATTGTTTCTCTATGCCGATAGTCGCTCAGTCAGATTTTCATAGAAAAATTTGTGGAATTCAAATCTTGATGTATCTTGAATCCAATGTTTCCAAATCTTTTATCGATTGTATAACCACAGAGGAAAGAAACACTACTTTATGCTTATTCCGTGGTATAACTATGTTGAACGACTATTTTCTTTCAAATATAGATTATTAGGGCCAGATTCCGAGCTCAGGATCTAGTTAAATTCTAGACTTTAAACAGCTAGAGTAAGAAAATACTCTAGTCCACGTTTATTTCGAAGAAACTAAAAAAGATTAAATTTTTTAAACACAAAATAAAATTACAGGAGATA
>NW_024091452.1:0-19936 GCF_014356525.2 Nilaparvata lugens
AACAAATACACAACACACAGGGAAAGAAAACATTATACCATTTATGCCAGAGCTTCTGTTGCATATTTTTCCATTTTCATCGAAAAAACACACTGGCGTCTGCCGAACGTAACTTTATCACAATGCAGCACCTTGCATTTTCCTTTCATGTCTCTCAATAGAATTTGTTGAACTATTCATTGGAAAAAATAGTAGTTCTGAACAATAGACCTCGCGCAGTTAAAAACCACAGCTTCCATCAGGGTGAATTATGTGCTGTTATGATGTGTCGGCGAAATATCGATGTCTAAGCCACTAATGGCTGTTTGAAATGTATCGTCAATAATTATTGATATCAAGTATAATTATTATAATTAGAATGATAATAATTTGTTGTAAAAAACTTCTATCATACCGAGTTGAAATACCTACTTACCGAGTTGAAAGCAGAGAAAAGTCGAGAGAAAATAACAAGCTAACTACTTTAAGTTATCAATATTGAATGCCTCATCGCTTGCAATAGTTCACACGACAGCTGATTTCTGCCAAATAACATTGGGATATTAATTGCATGCGTCATTTCATGCAATTAATAGTCCACTCGACAGCTGATTTATGATGAATATATAGTCTATAGTCTATAGTCTATAGTCTATGATGAATATCTATAGTCTGATTTTTACGGTAATACTGGCGTTTGAAAGAGACTCTTTTTCCTTTTGTTTTATCCTGGAAATGCAAAATTTCAAAAAAACTTGTATATATATACGTTGACGCGCAATTTAAAGAGTAACATACCTGTTAAATTTCATTGAAATCTAATGCCGCGTTTCGCCGTAAATGCGGAACATAAAAGTATTTGGACATAAAGAGAAATGCAAAACCGTCGACTTAAATCTTAGACCTCACTCTTCGCTCGGTCAATGAAACTTTGGATATCTGAGTTCTTTTTAAAGTACTATTCTATTCTACTTGTTCTACTGAGCCAGTACCATTTTGATTTTTTTTTTCATAGTACATGGCACTATTGAAATTAACTGTTCTATTGATTTATTCTAACTTTGTCTACAGAATTGTGAAACTGCATATGAGGAGTATTGTTGTTTTTAATTTGTTTGTTATCCACGTCTGCATCTATTTTCAGTTTGAAGAACTGGATATCAATCTTGATTATTCAATTTTTTTATTGTTCAACATACACACACATTATTTACATACATAGAAAAACAAGATGATACACAATTTTTCTAGAACAATAATGCTCAAGGTAAAAACCTGTGAGGGGAGAAAAATCTAAATTTTCACATGAAAACGTCACTCGAGAATAATTATATCCCCCGGCCTCACAACAGAGAGTCTTAGAGTCCTTGACTTAGAATAGTTAATCTCACAGTTGTACAGTCAGTGTGAGTGAGATTTTCTGCTCACATGCGTGAATACGCCGGATGGATCGACTCGTATAATTTGAGGATGGTGATAATGATGAGGAAACATGGTTCTGTTAAAAGGAATAGTCTCGATCTCCATTATATTCTTAGGGATTTGCTTGTGATCATGTTTCTATAATTTTATCAATTCGAAGATCAGCCTTCAAAAATTTAGGTCAACTTATACATTTCAACTCACGTTGCTACACGTTTCAACTTAGCAAAAGGACAGAGGGGATTAGTATTATTATTCTCTAGAGCCCTGGAAATATCTCTGTTATTGTTCTTGGTACCTTATACAAAAGGGACTCCATAATACAAAAACAAATCAGTCCTTGCCGGACAAAGCTAGAGGAAGAAGAAAAAGAAGAAGAAGAAGAAGAAGAAGAAGAAGATGACAGGAGGAGAAGAAGAACAAGCGAGAAGAAGAAGAAGATAATAGAAAAAGGAGACAGAAGAATAAGGAAGAAGAGGAAGAAGATGAACAATAATAAGAAGAAAAAATATAGATAGAAGATTATAACCGTTGAGTACACTATTTTATCTATAACCACTCTTTTGACGAATTGAAAACTTATAAATTACTGGTGGTACTCCCATACAGTAACAGTCAGGGGTGTATTCGAATACCGTTGGATAAGATCTTTCCAATATTGTTACATTCATCTAGAAGTATATAATCTGTTCTTTCTTACATTGATATCACTTATGTATAAGTTACTGCAGAATCAAAATTATTTTATATTGACTGAACAATTAAAAGTCACATTGAAATAGTTATTTTGGAGTTTGGTAGAAATAATACATTCACATGGAACTCAATTTATTCATTAAAGGCAATCTACATGATTCTAATAGGTTCTGATAACACATAATGATAAAATAGGTGTTCAATGAATTAATGAAGCCTAACAACTTGAAATATATATCAAATTATTTAAGATTAAATTGATTCTACCTCGGTGCAAGTCAGCTTCACATTTGTATCATTGTATCGAATTATTAAATATTTGATGATTTTGGTAAAACAACATTTTAATCCTGGACTAGTAGTTCTATGAACAGTAGACCTCGCGCAGTTATAAAACACAGCCTCGTCTCATAATGTCCATAAGAGTAAATCCTGTTTGTATGTTGTGTCGGCAAGATGTCGGTGTGAAAACGCCTAATGGCTGTTGGGGTTAGTGTATCAAAAATATGCTAACATCAAAATCTAATCTCCTTCAGCTTACTGGCAACAGGTCAGACCGAGTTGAAAGCAGATAAAGGTCGAGAGAAAATACTATGTTTTCTTTCCGTTATTAATTGCATGCGTCATTGCATGCAATGAATAGTCAACACGACAGCTGATTTTTTACTAAGTTACATTGATATATTAATTGCATGCGTTATTGCATGCAATTAAAAATCCACTCAACAGCTGAATTATTATGGATGATTCTATTCTGATTTTTACTGTAATATTGGCGTTCGAAGGAGACTTTACCTATTGTATTAACCTTAAAATGCAAAATTTTCAAAAAACCTTGTATATACGTCGAGGCACAATTTAAAAAGAAATATACCTGTCAAATTTCATGGTAATCTATTGCTGCGTTTCGCCGTAATTGCGGAACATAAACATAAAGAGAAATGCAAAGCCGTCGACTTGAATCTTAGAACTCATTTCGCTCGGTCAATAAATTGAAATTTTAAGAAACCACAAATATCCTGGATGAAAAGGGGAATCAATTGTTTTGTATAGATTTGAATCTGAATGTCTAGGATCCACTAAACAGTCTACTAAGTTCATCATTTTTTCTCCACAGGAGAAACGTTTAAAGCTGGCTTCAAATGATGTCACCATATTATTAACATATGTAAATTATATATTTATATATGTATGTCACGTGGATTGAAGGAGCGTTGTTTGTGACGTTGTTTGTTGATTGAAGGAAGATTCTATTTTACTATTTAAATAAATCATAATGTAATTTACTTATCCACTTCGAGATTTACATAGTGATAATAAGTAGGAAATGAAATGTATAGCAAACACTTCAGTTGCTATGTAGGCCTACTGTATTGTATTCTGTAGTGTCTTATTTTTTACTAAAGTGATGAAGTATCAGAAAATACTATCATTCAGCATTGTTATGTATTATTTTCAATGTCATTTTTTCTCTTTCTTTTCAATAATTTAAAATTTGTTATTATTTTAAATAAGTAGATAACTTAACTATTGTTTGTTTTTAATCATATTATTTGTATTTATTTTTTTCGTATTGTTATAATACTTGATAGAGAGTTGAGTGTAAGAGAGGGTCGACTGCGCCCTAACTTCGCTTTCTAAGAAAAATAAAGGCAGTCATTCTATTCTATTCATGTCACCATAATATATATGTATATGTATTAAAAAACAGACGCTTTCTAAGAAAAATAAAGGCAGTCATTCTATTCTATTCATGTCACCATAATATATATTGTGATGAATTTTTCAAATAGATCTCATGAGAAGAGAGAAAAATTGTGATTACCTTTTAAAATGAAAGAATTTGCTAAAGGAATAGTTAGCGACCGAGCGATAAAGCTTACTTATCAATAACTGTATATTTGATAAGAGTACCGTTCTGTACTGAATATTTTTCTAGGAAAATTATTCAATAAAATTATAATTATTTTGCAAATAAAGCACAAATTATTTATGAATCGCTCACCGATTTTGAGGTTACACTTGTTTACTATCGATCAGATGTTTTTAAAAACAGTTCGAACGCAGCTGACTGATTCAAAGCATTGTCAAATATCATACCGGTTCTCATGCAAGGTAAAATATCATTCCAAAAAATCAAAACTATCCATAAAGGATCAAGAATTTCAAATAAAAAAAAAAAATAAAATGTATGTGTTATCGTTGAAATTATTTATTATTTAAGAAATTATATTATACGTCAGGTCTTATTGTAACTAAATAGGTCATAGCATGAAATTATATTATTGATAAAATGGCAGAAATTAATTATAATAATCTCAAACCTAATAAAAATTGTACAAGAATATTAATTTATTAATAATTTAATTCAACTGAACCACATGGTAATTAAATCTCTATGGCAGGTCTAAGCCAATCACAGTGCATAGAAATAGCACCAAGACAGTGATCGTTTGAAAGCAACACATGTTAATCTATTATCAGACACCAACCCTGCCTTATCAGTTACACTAGCACATGTACATTGTATGAGAGGAACTATGTCTATAAGATTAAGCAGTTTTAAGAATTACATAAATTAAATTATTATTGTAATTAAAGGAATTGTATTCTACTACTTGCCACTGACGTCATGTTTACGTCACAAGCGTTCTACCAATGGCAAATTTTTATGCAAATTATTACATTGAGATTCCGAGAAGCAAGGTCTAGCCTAAAAGCTTAGAGAAAAGAGCAGCACTTCCCTTTTGAAATCCTTACCGTGTAGATCTCTTTTTATAGTTACCAAAGACCTATTTGTAAAATTTCTTGTTCGATTTTAAATGTTCTATTTGTGAGCCGATATTTTAGGCCAATCTATTTGTTATTTATAAATTTCTGTTTTCATCAATCGATAAATTTAAAAGCTTAAAGTAAATTATCCCTTAATTAATTCGGTGAAGGAGATATTTAAATTAAAATTCCCCACGTGCTGAAACCAAAGCCTGGATTGCCGCCGATCAAACGATTTTTGATCTAAAGAAGAAAACCACGACTACCAAGGAATTTCACGTGAGTTATAAGTCATAAGGGGCCCCAATCTACGCTTCGAAAATATTTCAGTGCAGAAACATAAATTTTTCTTCGTTTAATTATTGGCCACGCCGACAAGCGCTTTAGCATGTAAGAGCCTAGAATTTATTCACATTTAATTTATAAGAATTTGTAGTTGATTAACTATCCTCCGCTGCCTGAACCACGACCCGAGCATTTTAAAAAAAAAATATTTCTATAATTCATTTTTCACTATTTTTTCAAACTGTTAGATTTTATCAATTGTAAAATTCTGTTGAATCACGCATGGTATCATGCAAGCACAAGAAAATTTTTAACTATTCTGTTAATGCTAAATTATTATCAACCTGTAAATCAAATTCTGAACCTGCACTGTATGATTGCATATTTTATTGTAATATATTTCAGTTTTGTTAATTCGCTTTCTGAGTTCGATTATTTCTTAAGCCTGTCAATTATTGTGTCTGATACGTTCTATATCATCAAGAACCAATCGAATACGATCATTGGAATAATTGAATTAAGCTGGATATTGGAACAGGTCTAAGTGGATGTAGCGAGTGGGGTCAGATCGAGATATTTATTCTTTGTCCTTACCTGCTCATACATCAGCTTTTATCTGTTACCTACCTCGACTTAGGAGCGAATGCATCAATTGTACAGCAGAGGCAGCCATAGATCATATAAATTCCTACAATAGAGCTTAAAACCCGACAAGACTCTGTTCTCGAAATATATTCTGAACGATATTTGGTCCAAATACCGTATTTTAATCCTTCAGAACTTATTAGAGACGCAGTCCCGTAAATTATCTACATCGGGATTTTTGCTCGACCTGTATGATTTTGTATGCTCATTCTTCACAGGTAATAATTTTAAGGTATCCGTATTCAGTGTTTAGCGATCGCTACACTACTTATAAAAATTTCATCATTATACAATTGTCATTAGAGGAATCAAGGGTGAGCGAGCGTTTAGGCCTCCCGCGATTCCGACAATTGTATTGAGTCTTGTAGTGAGTCAATCAGTCTGGTGTTCACTCAGCGTCCTCACACGCCATTGCAAAATTATAGCCGCTACACCATTGACTCAGTACAAGATTCACTCTACATGTGTGAAGCCATCAAATACCGCTCCACATGATTTGCCGGCCCAACGTGAGGCATTTAAATACAGCATTACATCACCCTACGTGTGTTGTCCTATCCTTGGAGGTGAGAGTGACTCCCCCAGGAAGAGCTCCACATGATTTGGCGCCCAACAGTGATAGGCATTGAAGAGGTGGATAATCGACTGCGAGGATTATTTAGTTGCTCAGTATACTATAGCGCTGACAACGAGAAAATTTTTGAAAAAATTTATGGTTGTGAATTTTTTCGAATTTAATATTGACCGTTCACTGTTATATAAAATAACAAGAAGTACCATACCCAATTTTTGAACGGAAAAGAAATTTATCGATTGATGAATTTTTTGAGAAAAAATCGAACTCAGAATTTTATTATCGTGTTATTCGAAAATTGGTCATACTATAAGTCATAGGTTTAAGAAATACCATAAGAAAGGTCATATTGTTTGAAGAATATTAGGTCTATATTGAAACAATTTATAAATATTTACAGAAAAGAGGATTGAAGTTATTTACATTTTTAAAAGTTTTTAAAGCATAAAGAGGGAAGTAAAATTAAATCACGGATATATTGCGGAATACTGTTCCTTTTATATAAAATTGTGCAAAGAACACTAGCCTATATATTGAATTGCGGCAAGAAATTATAAAAGTAAGATATTTATAATAATAGTAATAATAAATTATAAGAGGCGTACCTGTATTACCGCATAAGTGTTCACTGTGTATCCTGTGTGTTATTATCATTTTTATGTTAACGATATTGCTAACTTGATTCACTTCATCACTGAACATATTATTGAAGCACACTTTTGTATTCCTTCACTTCAACGAATTTTTTACACTAT
Source organism: Nilaparvata lugens (assembly GCF_014356525.2). Lineage (NCBI taxonomy): Eukaryota > Metazoa > Arthropoda > Insecta > Hemiptera > Delphacidae > Nilaparvata > Nilaparvata lugens. The sequence continues at coordinate 7,129 of NW_024091452.1, forward strand.
TTCAACTTGTGGTCATTCATTTGTAATCTTGCACATAACCCCACATATTTGCGATCGTTTCACTGCACTCGCATCATTGCATCATCCAATAAATTATGGAAGAACCACACCGCATCCTGGAGGCCACATCAGTGATTTCAGAGACGAAAGATGTCGCGCGGGAGAAACGCCCATGTACCACCGTTCCAGAAGTCCAGACGCCTGCACCTCACACCACAGAGTTTCCGCCGCCGACCGAAGGCTACATACCCACCCTTCCTATGCTGGATTGGAGCATCATCCTGGAAGCAATAAAACAAAGTTCTTCAGTAACACTGGAAGCATTGAACAACATAAATAAGAACTACGATCAAATGAATGAAACACTAAACAATATAGATAAGAACTACGACCAAATAATTGAAGATACCAAACAAACAAATGAAGAGTTAAAGAAAGTATATGAAAAGAGTTTTGAAAAACCGGAACAAAGGTTGAAGGAAGCAGCGGAAGAAAGCAGGACGGTAACACGGCAAATTGAGGAGAAGTGTCATGCAATGGAAATCAATATTGGACCAGAGATTGAGCCCTTGCATCTGAAAGCGGACATAATCGAAGGAGAGGACATAAAACAGTTAAGCGAACGTGACACATGTATGGGAGACCAACCTACCGAGAATGTCAGAACTGAAGTCGCGCCGCACCCCGCAGAACGCCGAGAGGGACCGGACGACATCACCCGCCAAGCTGAGGACGTCATCCAGGGCATAGAGGGACAGCCCGCACCACCGCGCGCCGGACCCCAGGAGTCCAAGGACGTTGCCGACCACGTTGAAGAGCAGCCCGGACCGCCGACCGCACATATCTCCCATCCACCAAGGACAGCACCTGCAACACATCAAATCAGTATCCATCAAAAACAAACAGAAAACAACATCAGAACAATTAAAATCCGCATAAAATCAAGACCACACACAAGCAGCAAAACCAAAACAATTCAAGAAAGAAGAAGAATATCTAGAAGAACCTACAACCACCGCAGTCATGTCCGGTTAAAATCAAACAAACTGTACACCGGCATGCAAAAAAGAAAAAGATCATTTGAAAAAACCCACAGACACCACCGGCATGTCAGGTTTAAAAAGATCAAACTACATGTCACCGGTCAACAAGGAAGGATAACATTGGCTGAAAAGATCTACCTACTTCGCCGGCACATTCGTTTTAAACCAAGTTTGATAAAACGGATAGTTGCAAATCGGAATTGGACCTTGAATAACACCGGAATCAAATTTAGATGGGGGCTTGAGGAGAAAATAATTTCGGATTAACTGAAACTACGTTCGTGGATTATACAAATCATCAAACACTTCATAATCACAGCCTACCCATTGAATCACATCTTTGCAGACTGGCATCTTTTACTGCAGCCTAATCAATCAACATAACCTAAACTTTGCCGCATCTCAGCTAATGAGGAAAATATTATTAATCCACATCAAATGAAGAAATTATTATCAACTTTAATAACAGAAGAAATTAAAACTACGAAATAACTCTAAAAATTACCAACCTGATCAAGCCATCTGCCTCATGTTACAATCATCACAGGAAAAATCGCCTAGTATCATCTACACAACTGAAAAATAGAAACAAAAGAATTATAGTATCCACGGAAAATAATTGTAAATTAGAAATAACATGAAATTAGTAGTGAATAGGAGGAAAGAAAATAAACAAAGTTTATTTGAAAAAATGTGTAAATCTAACCTTGAAATACAGAATCGATAGAAAAAATCTATTCAGAACCAACGCCTGTTCGATAATTTTCTTCGTCCCACCGACCAATGTGTACGAAATCCTAGAGTCAATGTTAATAGAATCAAAGCAATATCGTTAGTTAATTATTGTAACCCATTATTTTAATGTGGAATTATAAGTAAAAAACACAAACGCAACCAAAAATATATATTTATGTTAATTTGCACGAAATGCGCATGTTCTATGTCATATATGAATGTATCTCTAAAAAACTCCAAAGAAAATGAAATTCTTACCTTTAAATGTGAAATTTATTACTGTTGCATCAAAAGATCATGAATTGTAATTCAAATTGATAAATGTAATCTTAAGGACTTAATATTTGTAACCAACATTGATAAAAATCAAGAAAGCCATTTCAAGTGTAACCCTGTTTGTACGCAACGTACTAAGCGCAAATAAGAAATTGCTCGAGTCAAACGGTAGACGATTGTCAAGTCACCGAAGTAAAATCACACTCTCACCCAATTTATGTAAAAGCCAAACCAAAGAGTCGAAACCTGTAATAACTATGAAAAAATGATGAAAGTCTATATTTGTTGCAAATACTATTCAAATCTTAAGAAGTAATATGTGAAATCTTGTATAGTTGTTATAATTATGGGTCTGCTCATAAGCCACCCGTGAATGGAAGTTGTGGAGTTGTTTTAATGAAGGATCCAAAGAGACCTCATTAATTATTGTATTTCGATTGTATCCAATGAAAGAACAATCAATTATTTATTTTTTCGTAGCCAAAAGTGCACGATATATTGTTTTTAGTGTTAAGTGTTGAGTTTTCGTAGAAGTAAGGAGATGAAATAGTGTATTCATCACAATATCGGATTTTTCAAATAGTCATTGTTTCGACTCGTCTCCCATTACCTATTTAAAATATCCTGGGGGCTTTTGTGTGATGAATTTTTCAAATAGATCTCATGAGAAGAGAGAAAAATTGTGATTACCTTTTAAAATGAAAGAATTTGCTAAAGGAATAGTTAGCGACCGAGCGATAAAGCTTACTTATCAATAACTGTATATTTGATAAGAGTACCGTTCTGTACTGAATATTTTTCTAGGAAAGTTGTTCAATGGAATTATAATTATTTTGCAAATAAAGCACAAATTATTTATGAATCGCTCACCGATTTTGAGGTTACACTTGTTTACTATCGATCAGATGTTTTTAAAAACAGTTCGAACGCAGCTGACTGATTCAAAGCATTGTCAAATATCATACCGGTTCTCATGCAAGGTAAAATATCATTCCAAAAAATCAAAACTATCCATAAAGGATCAAGAATTTCAAATAAAAAAAAAAAATAAAATGTATGTGTTATCGTTGAAATTATTTATTATTTAAGAAATTATATTATACGTCAGGTCTTATTGTAACTAAATAGGTCATAGCATGAATTATATTATTGATAAAATGGCAGAAATTAATTATAATAATCTCAAACCTAATAAAAATTGTACAAGAATATTAATTTATTAATAATTTAATTCAACTGAACCACATGGTAATTAAATCTCTATGGCAGGTCTAAGCCAATCACAGTGCATAGAAATAGCACCAAGACAGTGATCGTTTGAAAACAACACATGTAATCTATTATCAGACACCAACCCTGCCTTATCAGTTACACTAGCACATGTACATTGTATGAGAGGAACTATGTCTATAAGATTAAGCAGTTTTAAGAATTACATAAATTAAATTATTATTGTAATTAAAGGAATTGTATTCTACTACTTGCCACTGACGTCATGTTTACGTCACAAGCGTTCTACCAATGGCAAATTTTTATGCAAATTATTACATTGAGATTCCGAGAAGCAAGGTCTAGCCTAAAAGCTTAGAGAAAAGAGCAGCACTTCCCTTTTGAAATCCTTACCGTGTAGATCTCTTTTTATAGTTACCAAAGACCTATTTGTAAAATTTCTTGTTCGATTTTTAAATGTTCTATTTGTGAGCCGATATTTTAGGCCAATCTATTTGTTATTTATAAATTTCTGTTTTCATCAATCGATAAATTTAAAAGCTTAAAGTAAATTATCCCTTAATTAATTCGGTGAAGGAGATATTTAAATTAAAATTCCCCACGTGCTGAAACCAAAGCCTGGATTGCCGCCGATCAAACGATTTTTGATCTAAAGAAGAAAACCACGACTACCAAGGAATTTCACGTGAGTTATAAGTCATAAGGGGCCCCAATCTACGCTTCGAAAATATTTCAGTGCAGAAAAACATAAATTTTTCTTCGTTAAGTTATTGGCCACGCCGACAAGCGCTTTAGCATGTAAGAGCCTAGAATTTATTCACATTTAATTTATAAGAATTTGTAGTTGATTAACTATCCTCCGCTGCCTGAACCACGACCCGAGCATTTTAAAAAAAAAATATTTTCTATAATTCATTTTTCACTATTTTTTCAAACTGTTAGATTTTATCAATTGTAAAATTCTGTCGAATCACGCATGGTATCATGCAAGCACAAGAAAATTTTTAACTATTCTGTTAATGCTAAATTATCATCAACCTGTAAATCAAATTCTGAACCTGCACTGTATGATTGCATATTTTATTGTAATATATTTCAGTTTTGTTAATTCGCTTTCTGAGTTCGATTATTTCTTAAGCCTGTCAATTATTGTGTCTGATACGTTCTATATCATCAAGAACCAATCGAATACGATCGTTGGAATAATTGAATTAAGCTGGATATTGGAACAGGTCTAAGTGGATGTAGCGAGTGGGGTCAGATCGAGATATTTATTCTTTGTCCTTACCTGCTCATACATCAGCTTTTATCTGTTACCTACCTCGACTTAGGAGCGAATGCATCAATTGTACAGCAGAGGCAGCCAGAGATCATATAAATTCCTACAATAGAGCTTAAAACCCGACAAGACTCTGTTCTCGAAATATATTCTGAACGATATTTGGTCCAAATACCGTATTTTAATCCTCCAGAACTTATTAGAGACGCAGTCCCGTAAATTATCTACATCGGGATTTTTGCTCGACCTGTATGATTTTGTACGCTCATTCTTCACAGGTAATAATTTTAAGGTATCCGTATTCAGTGTTTAGCGATCGCTACACTGCTTCTTAAAAATTTCATCATTATACAATTTGTCATTAGAGGAATCAAGGGTGAGCGAGCGTTTAGGCCTCCCGCGATTCCGACAATTGTATTGAGTCTTGTAGTGAGTCAATCAGTCTGGTGTTCACTCAGCGTCCTCACACGCCATTGCAAAATTTATAGCCGCTACACCATTGACTCAGTACAAGATTCACTCTACATGTGTGAAGCCATCAAATACCGCTCCACATGATTTGCCGGCCCAACGTGAGGCATTTAAATACAGCATTACATCACCCTACGTGTGTTGTCCTATCCTTGGAGGTGAGAGTGACTCCCCCAGGAAGAGCTCCACAATATGTATATATATTAAAAAACAGATGACATCCAATTTATTAGAGCAAATGGAATGCCTTCATCTTCATGTGTAGGCAACACACCACACTAACCTTGTTCCTGTGAGACTGACCTTGTCTCTGTGACACTACACTTGTTCGAATGGGACTCTACCCCTCTTCTTGTTCCACTGACACTACTTGTTCCAGTGAAACAGACCTTGTCTCTGTGAGACTCACCTTGTCTCTGTGAGACTCACCTTGTCTCTGTGAGACTCACCTTGTCTCTGTGAGACTCAACTTGTCTCTGTGGGAACTTGTTCCTGTGAGACTGCCATTTATAAAACAACTTGTTCCTATGAAACTTGTCTCTGTGACACTAATATCGTTCAAAAACACTACTTGTCTCTGTGAGAACTTGTCTCTGTGATACGGACCCCAAAAAACTCTTCATTATTTGTGTTCATTATTCAATAATTAAAACATTTATAATAATATCATCTTATTGTCATTTGAAAGAATGAAAAAGTATAAACTCAACCTCCCACATAATTGAACATCATCTTTTAGGTTATTTAGACAAATCAGAATAAAAAATAATAATACTTGGACAATTTCCTGATATTCAGATTACCTCAGATTTGCTAAAGCTATCACCTTCCACTTTTGCTTTCGGAAGTGCTTAGTAAACAACTATTCTCATATATATTTATTGTTTATTTTTGTGTGTGGCGAAAAATAGCGTTCGCACCACGGGCAAAAATGTTTTTCTGCTCTAGGTGCGAAATATACTATATCAAACGAGTTGTATTGATCTTTGACGAAAACAATATTGGAAAGAGTGGAGCCACAGATAATGAACCGAAACTGAGCTCAACCCATATAGACAAAATAATAGAATACGGTAATAGACAAATAATGCATAATACGTATTATAATATTATGGTTTTTGTGCTGAAATCATTGCCTCAGGGAACGAATCTTGATAAACAAAGCTCTCATTTCGTATATCTTATTTGTATTTGAAGGAGGAATAACATCGCCCTCATTATCCTTGATGAGATTACAAATAAGTAGTAAAAAGGAAGGCAGATGAAGTGCAGTTTCAAAAGTGATCCTCTGAAGAGTAATGTGGAAATTATGAGTGAGCTGAAAGACCCCTGCCAGTCTCTTAAAATTAAAATGAGAATAATCCTCTTTCAGAGTTCGATATCACGTTCGAATAAACCTGGAAACATCTATCTCTCACTTTCTCTCTCTCTCTATTCAAATAAAGGTAGCAATTCAATCCTCTCTTTCTTTTTCCCTCTCTATGTCTTCCTCTCTCTCCCTCTTTCATTATTTAAACTCTACTCAATTCGCCCACACAAGTTTTAAAAGTTTTGATTCTCATCTTGATATTAAAGCTTTGACTTTATCGAGACGTATTTCCATCAATTTTCTAGAAGTTCGAAAAGAAGTCGCTATGTAGATTCTCAGAAACAACGATAAAGCAAATGATTCTACTCAATATATTCATGGTGAAGTTAAACTTTGGATAAATTTCTCAACATAATATGAATCCACTTACCAGGGAGATTTTGAAATTCATCTTTCTCTGGTCACTATTTTCATTAAATTATATAGAGAGTTCACATTTTGGATACTTCGGATCAGAAGTATGCGCTGTAAATGCGCGTTGAGCGCTGGAAATGTCCACATAGTTATGAATGAATTAATTTATAATCAAAGAATTGTTTATAGAATTTTATAATTGAATATTAGAACTCGATGTTTTATGGAAATAAGATATAATATATATGGTATTATAACTCTGAAATTCAAGTGCTGGTTTATTTTGTATTCAGTGGAAGGATCCTATTAATAACTAGCTGGCCCGGCGAATTTCGTGCCGCCAAATAGTTGATGCATCTCATGTCAAACTCTAGCTGGATGCACACCTCAAAATCTATAGCCCATACTAACAATCCTCAAATCCAGACCATCCTATTATTCTTTATTTACCAAATAATCAGTTCAGCATACTATTTCATGTGCATATACGATAAAATCATAACTGACAAATTAATTGATCACGCATATCATTAATCGACGTGAAGTTTAAGCTATGCTATCTTTTTGCATAAATCACATGTGCTTCCCCGTCTACTCCTTTCACTTACTCAAAACATGCAGGGAATTTAAAACTCATGAAAAAATCTAATGCGGGACCTTGGAAAATAGCTGGGAAATTAATTGCTTCACAAACTTTTTAAATAATTGGTGAGTGACGATGAACCCTGATGTCGGAATTATAATTGGAGAATCGAGGGTTTCGATAGAATCAATGGTACAAAATTGATAACTCTTCTCAGTAATTACTTCAAATACCAACTTTTATTAAAAACTTGCAGGTAACACGTGCACCGCAAGGGTCCAAATAAAAACTTGACTCACCTACTGAAATCTTGAAAAATTGAAAATAGGCCTATTACCATTCTCGGCGAAGTATTGAAAAAAATCGATTAATAATAAGTCTGGATAAGTAACTGAATATATGTGACTAATAACAAATATATGTAATAACTAATATAAATTAATGTTATTAACTGAATGAGTAACTGATAACTCCAAAATAAATGACTTACTAAAAATCATTTAATTCTAAACACCTAAAGCAGCATAATTATTCGAAGCAAAGCAATGTCTTCAACCTGAGGCCGCACTGCTAGATTGTTACACAAAGAAGTCATTTTGTTTTCAGTCAGGGGGGTTAGAATAAAATACATGGGCGGTTATGGAGCAGCACACACACTTGTGTGACGACGGCTGTTGGATGACGCAATAATTATAACAGCTGATTTCTATTTCTGTGTGTGGCCAGCTCACAAATCTTCTCCCATAAGGATTGCATGTAAACTTTGAAGGACCGTAGGAAAGAGTCCTGAAGTCGGATTCTAGATTTGATAGGCCATAAACCTGGTCCTGAACATAGCGAACACAACTAAAGAAAAATCGGTGTACTCATAAAAAAGTTATTGACGTCAAAATTTGAGGCTCGATTTTTATTTATATAGATGATTTATTTATTTATTTATTTACATACAAAAGCTCACAGAATAAATCCATGAAGAGCCTTATTGACATCAACTAGTTTAGATACATAATATTTGATGCAAAATAAGAATGAAAAACAAAATAAAATTGTAAACACAATTTTTGAATACTAATAAGATAAGAAGAGGCGAAATGAAAAAATAAAATAAACCAATGATAATAGAAAATGAAGAAGAATGAAATAAAAATGATAAGAAAAATAAAATAACGAATAAAATAGAGAATAGAGGAAAAATAGGGCTTTAGAAGAGAGAAAAAAAAATGAGGGAGTTAAGTATAATTATTTATCAATCATGAGTTAGCTATAGAGCGATATGCTAGTTCACAGGATTTCTTAAGGTTTTGAAACGGTCAGCAAACGGATCAATGCAGTGGCTTATTCTATTGTACAAACGTAAAGTTCTGTATATATAAGAATTGCAATGATGAGTCGTTCTGATAAATGGCATGTGGAACAGAATATTTGGTTTTGGTCTATTAAACGGGACATGAAGTTGCAACATACTTATAAATTCTGGCATGAATACTTGATTGTTTAGGATATTATATAATAGCAAGAGGGAACTGACAGATCTCCTTTCTTCCAATCTTTGAACATTAAATATCAACCTTAGATTGTCTGTTGAAAAAGCTATCGGACAGAATGCGTTGAACTTTTTAAAATAAAGATACCTTAAAAATTTATTCTGATTTTTTCTAAATCAAGAATAGCGCTGCTGTGAAATGGAGCCCAAACTAAAGCAGCATATTCAAGTTTACTCCTCACTGTAGCATAGTACAATTTCAAAACAACGTCACATGCTGTAAAAGGCCTACAATTTCGAAATAAAAACCCTAGCGACCTATTAGCACCATTCATAACATGTGTTAGGTGTTCCTTAAACTCAAGAGTAGGGTCCATTATGACGCCCAGGTCCTTTATACGGATAACACAATCGAGGATTGCATTATTAATATTGTAATTGTAATGAAAAGGATTTTTCTGACGTGTGAATATCATGTATTTTGTTTTTGATATATTTATTTCCAATCTATTTCTCAAACACCAGTCATGAATCGCATTCAGATCCCGCTGCAAGAGACAGCAATCCTCCAGACTAGAAATAGGTCTGAAAAGTTTTACATCGTCTGCAAAAAGCAAAATACTAGATTCTTTAATATGGTCAGGCAGATCATTCATGAGTAGGACGAACAACAAGGGACCAAGGTTTGACCCCTGTGGAACCCCAGAAGAATTGGTAAAGTAAAGAGATCTGTGATTATTAAAAACCACATAAGACATCCTATCGGTTAGATAACTCTCAAAAAATGCAATCAAACTATCAGACAGGCAAAACCATTTCAATTTTTTCAACAGAATCCCAAAATCCACCGAATCAAAGGCTTTTTTGTAATCTAAATAGATAACATCCATACGACCATGCATGTCTAGCTGCGAAGAGACAGATTGGGTGAACTGCAACAGATTAGTTATAGTTGAGCGCGATGGCATAAAACCATGTTGGAATGAGGAGATTGCGGGTCTTACATGGTTGAAAACTTTGCTATATAAAATATATTCAAAGACCTTACTTGGAGAATTGAGGATAGTAATGGGACGAAAATTCGAGATTATATTCTTTCCACCAGTCTTATGAACAGGTGTCACCCTTGCAGCTTTCCATTTTTTAGGATATTTATTCAATCTCAAGGACAAATTGAAGATAAATTGTAAAGGTTGAATAAGAATATCTCTACAACCTTTTATAATGTATGCTGGTACACCGTCAGGCCCACAAGATCTAGTTGCTTTAAGTTTATTTATAGCTGAATTTACTTCATTTTCAGAAATATATGAAACTTGTAATATGTCAAGATGAGGAGATGAGGAAATGCTGTCATATGATTCATTATCATTATTATGTTGGATGTTATTACGGTTGTTGCTGTTATTGTAAACAGATGAGAAATAATCAGCAAAAGCCTGCGGTACTTCCCGATCGGTATACCTGCACCCATTCCACTCAAAACACTTTGAGTCCGATCTAGACTCTTTTTTACTCGCAACATAGTTCCAGAAGTGTTTAACGTTTGAATTTATGTTATTTTGTAGAGATTCTATATAATTTTGTTGTGCTATGTTGATTTCACTTTTTATTGCAGCTCTCAATTCCTTGAATTTGTTCAAATAATATCCCGAAAACGATTTTTTCCGTGCACATTTCTTTTTAATTTAATCATCTGGATAATGCTTCTAGTAAACCAAACCGGATACTTCGATTTAATAATATTTTTATTTTTGGGCACATGCGAAGCGAAAGCATAATTCAATAAATCGTAAAAATAGTCTACAGCGAGATCGACATCGTTGAATTCATAAAGTCTATGCCAATCTGAATCTCTAAGTGTGAGATAAAATTCATAGTAGTTTGCTTTTTTAAAATTGTAATACTCGATACTCAAAGGGGGATGCAAGAGGCTCTTTTTAATCAAAAAACTAATATCTAAGCTTGGGTGATGTGGATCTTCAGCAAGCAGAGGGCTTGTTTCGTGCAAAACAATCAGAGGTAGATTACTCAGCACTAGATCAAGAGTTTTGGCATTGGCATTTAAAACATTATTAAAGGATACTAAGTTGAATAAACACATGCAATTCATCAGTCTGGCATATTTACTAGGACCACCAACAAAATTAAAACTTGAACCATTTATTTCATTCAGATTAAAGTCACCCAATATTAATAAATCATGTGAAAAAATATTATTATCACTTTCAATAAAATCAAAGAAGTCACAGTAATCGAGAAGACCAGATTCAGGGGAGAAATAGACAACATTGATAAAGATTACTTTATCTTGTGCAGATAACTTGACAAGTAAAGATTCATAGCGCGCTGTCGCCCGGACATGAATGAGTCGGGAATGCCAACTGTTTTTCACTGCACAAAGTACACCCCCTCCCCACCGCTTTCCAGACACCAATCTATCACGGTCACACCTAAATACCCGATAACGAGAATCGAACAATTCACTATCATGAATCTCATTACTCAACCATGTCTCAGACAACGCTACAATATCATAAGTTTCACCTAGTACAGATCTGAACAAATCATTGGTTTTAGTGCGACAACCTCGAATATTTTGATAATTTAATTTTATCAATTCAGAGTTTACATCAGGAGAATTCATTTTTAATAATGAAATAATAAACTATAGCAGTACATTGAATTAGAAAGATAAATAGCTTTACAACAAAAAATAAAATAACATTGGTATCGTAATAGTAGAGTGCATTGGGGTTTATCATAGCAGGGATTTATTTGATAACTGTTTTATTTTAGTTAGTTTTTCGACTCGCAGTCAGCTGTGTTGGCGTCTTATCAACGCCGCTTCCACTGCCTGCAAGTTTTGCGATATCATTATCAGTTTTGATTAGATGAATGGCCGAGTTTTCGTCTCTTCTTATCTTTATGTTACCCGTTTTGTCAACCCATAGAAACTTAAAGTTCATCTGATTTTTCACCCTTTTTGTTTTAGCAAATAAAATTCTTCTAGCCGGACATAGAGACTGGTTTATGTAGACGGGAGTATCCATTGGCATGCCTATATGTCTTGTAGACAGAGTCCTCTTCACCCGTCGCCTCTCCAACATTTTTTCCTTAATAGCTCGGCGAACAAAGCGTACGATTATCCCAGGAGATGGCCGGTTATTTTGCTGCTTCAAACGATGACAGGCATCGATCATATCCTCCGTGATTGCAACATCCAGGGCTTTACCAACCTCTTTTATAATGCTGGAGACGTCTTCATTCTGAGTGACAGGAACTCCGTAAATCTCAAGAGTGTTCGACCTCGAATATTGTTCTGCATCATCCAATCTCACCGACAGTTCCGTGACTTTTTTAGACAATGCTAAATTTTCCAATCTGAGAGACTCAATCAACTGGTTTTGTTTATCAATGATAGCCTGCTGTGTAGCCAGTATACAAGAGTTTTCGTCGAGCTTTTCATGACACAAATCAAGCGATTTACCTAAGTCTTGTTCAAGACGTTTTAGACCACTGTCCATTTTTTCACCTAGTTCGTGAATCAACTTTTTTAAGCCGTCTAAGCTACTTACGTCCTTTGTGTTGACACTACACACAATGCCACCATCGCTGTGGCTACGACTCCTCCTACGCTCACACGCACAGTCAGCACACATCCACGCACGACCAGAGATGAGGAGACCGTTCAGGTCAGCATCACTAAGACCCAAGCACTGTCCGTGGAAATTCTCTTTACATACACTGCACTGGACTTTATTCGTTTTGTCCTTTGAAGACCGCACTATTAATTTCGTACATTTACGGCAATTCATTATGATCAAACACGCTCGTTTCACAAATAGATAAGGGAGCTATCCAAAGTGCGTCCGCTCTCATCAGAGGCTGATACTAAACTGATGATGATGATGATAATCACTCATTACTCCGGGGTGACAAATAATTCTTGAATACTAGCGCTCATCGAATTTCCATATGGCTA
>NW_024091453.1:0-20529 GCF_014356525.2 Nilaparvata lugens
AGCATACAGTCATATTCTATTTATGTGGCCGGGGCCGTGATTAGGAAATGGACGATTTTTCTTGTTAAAGGTGTTTAATTAACAGCATTTTATATGTTTTTATAATTAATTCAGAGCGAAGGAAACCTGTGAATGTAAGTTTTTAAAAATTTGATTAGTTTCAAATACTTTAAATACAGTACTTTTACTCTTTACTGTACTTATATAACCATAAATAAAATTGTTACCGTACCGTACATGTATTACCGTATGAGTTTAAAATTTACTTTTCTCAACCATTTTTAATAATAGCCTTAGCCTATTCTTAATGGGGGCACTTTAGTTTATGGGCCGCGGAATCTAGCATTGAGACCAACGTAGATCGATAGAGGAGATCAATACGAGATCAACCATGTATGACATTGTTGTCGATTTCCAAGGATTAGCTGAAAAAACATGGCAGAAAGTTCAAATTTTTTATATCAATTTTTATTTTTAATAATTTTTTTATGGCTAAAATATGTTTAAAACTAGTGCAATCTTATGTAAAATTTGACGAGGAATCCAATGAAACTAATTTCAGGTTCGTAACTTCAGTAGTTTTTGAGATATTGCAAAAAATGTGCAGAAAAATGTAAATTTTTTGCTTTAAAAAAGGTTAACTTGTTTTCATGATGCTTAATAGGTATTTTTAACTATTGGATTTAGTAGAATGATGAATTCTGAAGAAAAAATGTCCAGTCACTTGATAGCCTAAACTTGAAATTGTTGGAGATATTTGAGAAAAAACATGGCTGAAAGTTCAAAATTTTTATATAAATTTTCATTTTTAATTTTCTATGGCTGAAATATGTTTAAAACTAGTGCAATCTTATGTAAAATTTGACGAGGAATCCAATGAAACTAATTTCAGGTTCGTAACTTCAGTAGTTTTTGAGATATTGCAAAAAATGTGCAGAAAATGCAAATTTTTAAAGCTTTAAAAAAGGTTAACTTGTTTTCTATGATGCTTAATAGTATTTTTAATTAGGATTTACTATTGGATTTAGTGGAATGATGAATTCTAAAGAAAAAATATCTAGTCACTCGATAGCCTAACCTAACCTAACCTACCCAACCTAACCTAACCTAACCTAACCTAATCTAACCCAACCTAACCTAACCTAACCTAACCCAACCCAACCTAACCTAACCTAATCTAACCTAACCCAACCTAACCTAACGTAACCTAACCCAAACCTAACCTAACCCAACCTAACCTAATCTAACCTAGCCTAATCTAAACCAACCTAACCCAACCAAACCTAACCCAACCTAACCTAACCTAATCTAACCCAACCAAACCAAACCTAACCTAACCTAACCTAACCCAACCTAACCTAACCTAATCTAACCCAACCTAACCTAACCTAACCTAACCCAACCAAACCTAACCCAACCTAACCTAATCTAACCTAGCCTAATCTAACCCAACCTAACCTAACCTAATCTAATCTAACCCAACCTAACCTAACCCAACCCAACCTAAACCAAACTAACGTAACCTAACCTAACCTAACCTCGATAGCCTAAACTTGGAATTGTTGGAAATATTTGAGAAAAAACATGGCTGAATTAGTGGATTTAGTGGAATGATGAATTCTAAAGAAAAAATGTTTAGTCACTCGATAGCCTAACCTAACCTAACCTAACCCAACCTAACCTAACCTAATCTAACCCAACCTAACCTAACCTAACCCAACCCAACCTAACCTAATCTAACCCAACCTAACCTAACCCAACCTAACCTAACCCAACCTAACCTAATCTAACCCAACCTAACCTAACCCAACCAAACCTAACCTAACCTAATGTAACCCAACCTAACCTAACCCAACCCAACCTAACCTAACCCAACCTAACCTAACCCAACCTAACCTAACCCAATCTAACCTAACCTCGATAGCCTAAACTTAAAATTGTTGGAAATATTTGTGAAAAAACATGGCTGAATTAGTGGATTTAGTGGAATGATGAATTCTAAAGAAAAAATGTTTAGTCACATTTGGGTTAGGTTAGGTTGGGTTAGGTTAGGTTAGGTTGGGTTAGATTAGGTTAGGTTAGGTTAGGTTGGTTAGGTTAGGTTAGGTTAGGCTATCGAGTGACTAGACATTTTTTCTTTAGAATTCATCATTCCACTAAATCCAATAGTTAAAAATACCTATTAATCACAATGAAAACAAGTTAACCTATTTTAAATAAAAAAAATTGCAATTTTCTGCACATTTTTTGCTATATCTCAAAAACTACTAAAGTTACGCATCTGAAATTAGTTTCATTGGATTCCTCGTCAAATTTTACATAAGATTGCACTAGTTTTAACATATTTCAGCCATAGAAAATTAAAAATAAAAATTTATATAAAAATTTTGAACTTTCCGCCATGTTTTTTCTCAAATATCTCCAACAATTTCAAGTTTAGGCTATCGAGTGACTGGACATTTTTTCTTCAGAATCATCATTCTACTAAATCCAATAGTTAAAAATACCTATTAAGCATCATGAAAACAAGTTAACCTTTTTTAAAGCAAAAAATTTGCATTTTTCTGCACATTTTTTGCAATATCTCAAAAACTACTGAAGTTACGAACCTGAAATTAGTTTCATTGGATTCCTCGTCAAATTTTACATAAGATTGCACTAGTTTTAACATATTTTAGCCATAAAAAAATTATTAAAAATAAAAATTGATATAAAAAATTTGAACTTTCCGCCATGTTTTTTCAGCTAATCCTTGGAAATCGACAACAATGTCATACATGGTTGATCTCGTATTGATCTCCTCTATCGATCTGTATAGGTCTCAATGCTGGATTCCGCGGCCCATATACTAAAGTGCAGCCTTCTTAATTTCCAATTCTCACATTTTTTTTATTTTAGCATTCAATAAAACATTATAAAAATTTGACATTACGTTATTATAATAGCCTACTATTAGAATAATGAAGATAGGTAGGCGTAACCAATTTTTTATCACATAACTTAGATACGGTCTCGTACAGTAATTCATATAGAGGATTTACTAAATTTTTGTTGTAAGACCAGCATCCACATGAATTAAGGTACATTTAGTGTTTTTTATATTAAATAAATACTGATAGTTCAAAGTGAATCTCACTTGAATCAGGTTGTTTTGGAACTTGAAAATTCTGGTTGAATCGGGTTGATTATGACAAATAAACAGAGCTACGTTTGTAAGGGGGTTTCAAACTGACTTAGACCTACCAAAAAGTTATTTCAAAGTCCATATCAACTCAGTAGATCTGTTCTGAAACAGACATCCTCTGAACGGGACCCGAGTGTTGAGATTCAGAGGAAGTAACTATGGTAGGGCAAGGCCCCAACTATGAACGGGCGATATAGACGTGTTTATTTTTCTCAGCTTGTTAACAGGATGCATATTACTGTCCCTTAGATTATACTGGTGCTCTTTATCTGAAGAAGTGCAAAATAAATTCAGCGCGTCTATGTATATAGGGGCTTATAACTTATCTATTATGAGCAATGTCAGAACTGAAGAAATGTTTCAGCGAATTATCCGAAGAGAATAAACAAATTAAAAAAGAACTGTCAATTCTAAAGTCAGTTAATAATAGGCTTATTAAAAAAGTTACTGATTTGGAAGATCGTTCTAGAAGGAACAATTTAATCTTTAAGGGTATAAAATATGGAAAGAACGATGTCTGCTGTGATGTTATAAAAGATTTTTGTGTCAAAGTGTTGAAGTGTGGGAGGGACATACATGTAAATAAAGCACACACTTTAGGGCCGCAAAAAGATAATGCACCACTTATAGCTCATATTCCTGCAGATAAAGACTTTGATTGCATTCTAAAAAATACATTCAAGCTTAAAGGAACTAGTTTTGTGGTGCACAAGGACTTTAGTTACGTGACACGTATGAAAAGGGGGGGTACTGCTTGCGCTCAAAAAAGAAATAACGCGAACTGTAGGAGAAAAAAAGATTCACCTGAATGTTGATCGTCTGTTCGTGGAAGGACAAGTGTTCACCTTTGATGATGAGGTTGGACTAAAAGCTGGTAGCAGTGACGGATTAGTCAAATTGAAAGAAATGTTCAAAGTGGACTTCAAAGGCTATTTAAACAAAATACTGGAGAAAGGACAAACTGGTGTCGAGAAACAGGACGTTGATAGGGCACAGGAATAGGGAAGTGTTGTCTGTCACGAGTATAAAGATAATGAGTGTATTAGTAAAACAGAAAATGAAAGTTCTATAATCAAATTAGTGGGATACAATGTTGCGGGTTTAAAGGGTAAGACAAATGATATTAATTTTATAAATTTCATTAAATCGTATGATGTTTTTTGTTTATGCGAAACTTTTCTTGAAGAGTCCGATAGTTCATGTATTGGCCATATATTTTCAGATTACGATTTACGTTTTATTCCCGCAATAAGAACCTGTAATAGAGGACGAGCAAGTGCGGGGATTCTGTACGGTTACAATAAAAAGAAGTTACAGAATACAGCAAGTTTTGTTGTACTGGATGATCTGAAGTTATAGCGCTAAAATTGGTAATGCAAAAGTCCACATAATACCTATTTATTTAAATAGTGTGCAGAGAGATGGGATAGGGATTTATTAGAATTGAGTTTACTGGAGAGTCATGGAAAGGATAAACATTTCATACTGCTAGTGATTTCAATAGTAAATAGGAGATTGTCAAATTTACCTGAAGAATTGTTGGCTACTGTGTAAGAGTCAATACTCGAGAAAATCTAAAGACAGTTTAGTGAATGGTAGAGGTAGGACAATTCTAGAGCTTTGCGAAAGACGACATGGTAATATTGAATGGTAGAACAATGGGGGATAGGGATGGTGAATTCCATTTGTTAGTGGACAGGGGGCCTCGGTCATTGATTTTTGTTGCATATCCAGTGTACTGTGTCACCTGGTCATATGGGACTATATATGAATCATATATTTATCTCATATTGATCAGGATTTTAGAGTTTTAATTTACGAAAAGTTTAATGAACGGTGTTTCTGCCTTTGAACAGTTTTGTCATCGACAGAAAGATTGTTTATTTCACTTGTTATCAAAATTATTGTAGTTTCTCTTTTGTTTTTCATAACAAACGTGCTCGCTTGTGCGACTGATAAAAATATGTATTTGAAATGGCTTCATGTTTGGCATTGACTGAGTTATATATTAATACCCAAAATTTTACTTTTGTGGTGTGTGAGCTCGTTCGTTAGGACTGTGAGTAAAGTCCGGCTGTTCTGGTGAAGGGGATAGATTTTGTTCTTGTTTTATAATACAGTTTTCCTGTCACAGTTCGGGCAGTTTAAAGAGAATTGTATTATTGAATAAGAAGGGATCTGAACCCACTTCATTGGATCAGTTTTTTATTTTTCATTAATAATTAACGTCGCGTTCAACCAGTGGATGCCAATTGGGGGCCATTATCATAAAGGTAGGTGACTACTGAGTCATTGTTTTAAATTTTCCATAACCACAACAAATTTAATCTTCACTAGCAGCCAAACGAGTAGCCCTTGAAATATTCATCTATTTATTGTTATTTCATAATTTCTAATTATAATTCTAATTTGTACAAATAATTTATTGTTTTGTTTTAATTATCAAAACCAGTACGATCATTTCTTGTTTTTCATTTCCCCACCTTTACATATTTGGTGGAGGCTCAAGGGTTTTTAATCCAGCTTTTAAAATTTGGACTTTTCCGGTTACCTCATTGAAGATTCAATTTTTGTGGTTGCATTTTTCATTATTAAATATATGTTTTTATTTCAGTGAAATTATGGGTGAAATAGTTGAGTTTGAACCTTACGGGACTGTAAAAACAGTTTGTAGGATGAATTTCGAGGATTTATTGAATTGGAATATTGTGGAACAAAAAATTGATTGTAATAATGGATTTTAACGGATGGAGAATGATAATTATAATTGAACAGATAATTTTGAGATTCACGATATTGGAAGATTTACGATTATTATTGATTTTGAATTGCAAAAGCTATGACAATGAAGATTTTGTACGATTGCAAGATTTATTATCAATTCTTATTATAAAGAATTAGATATTATGATGACATGAGAAATTAATGATTATTAAGATATGATTGAATAGGATAAATTTATTATTATTGGAGAGATATCGATATTTGAGATATGGAGAATTTATGATTATTGAAACCAGATTAATTGGAAATTTATTATTTATTATTGAATAGAATTGGATTGGAACAGATTAACAATGGAAAAACTTAGACCGTTACTATTACCGAAATTTTTTGATGGAAAAGATGAAGAATTTGACATTGATGATTTTTTCAACTATTTTGAAAAGGTTGCCTTAGCGAACGGTTGGGATGAAAAAGATAATTTATTATACTTGCGGTTTTGTTTGAAAGGAAGTGCTGAGAAATCTTTTGACGTTATTGAGAATGATTTGACTCGACAGGACAAAAGAAAAATTGGTTAATTTCTATCGATCTCCTCTCAAATTGTGGAAACTAGAAAAGGAATTAGATACTTGTAGCATGGAATTTGAAGAAGATGGTAGAGATTTTGTAGCACGAGTCTCATCCCTATGTAGAAAAGTAGATTCGAATATGCATGAATCTCGGATTATCAGGATAATTTTAAGAGGTTTGTCTTCAAATATATTTGAAAGAATTATAATGTTATCAAATAGTACTATTGTAGAATTGTATAAAAATATTGAGAAATATGAATTATCATGTCAGTATTTGAATGAGTGGAAATTTGGACAGGTGCAAGTAATTAATGATATTATGGAACCAGAATTTGAAGAACTATTGGAAATCGGAAATGAGTTTGAAAATGAGAATTGTTTAGAAAATGCTATTATCTGTGATGATTTTGATTCTTGTAATTATTATGTTTCAAATGAAGTGGATGTATATTGTCATGTTAGTAACTTCGAGATTGAAAATGGGTTGGATGAAGTTCTTATTTGTAATGATTGTGATTTGAATGAGGAAGATATAATTTACAAAGAGGATAACGATAGGGAAATGATTAAGGAAGAGTTATCAGATTTATCGGAAAGTGATTTGAATTTCTCTTTTACGATTGATAACAGGCCGTTTGAACATTTTGTGAACTCTGGTATGCGTAATGATTGTGAATCTAGAGGAGTCAAGATGCATCAGAATGTTAGTCTCGTGAATAATAGGACTAATAGAAAAAGAAGACGTAAGAAATGTAAAGTTTGTGGTAAACATAATCATTTTACGCGGAATTGTTTTTACAACGTTAATTATGCTTATCGGGTTTATAAAAGGATGCATAGAATTTGTGAAAAAGAAGGCTATGATATTAGAGTGTGTTCTTTTGATGGCAGAAAGTTTTCGGAAAATGCTAGACGTAAGAAAGCATATTTTACTGATAGGACACAGGAGTTTAGTACTAGGCATATTGATAAAAATGTTTTAGACGGCGGTCCATCAAATATTGATAATTCAAGGAATGAATTAGGAGGTTGTATAGTCACTGAATCAGGTTCTACTTTGGAAGGTGTTAGGCACAATGGGATATATGTTAGAAGAAACTATTCTAATACTGATGATAAGAAATATTCAATCTCCCATAAACACGAGATTGATCTTGTAGATATTAAAATTAATTATAGCCAGAAATGTGGATCAGCAAATAATGGTGTTGAACGAAATATTACTGACTCATGCTACTTGGAGCTGAAAAGTGATGTAGATAATAAAAGTTTTGTTAACAAGATGAATGAATCAATTATTGATAAACAAGAAGGCCATGGAAATAGTATATTGAACCGATTACAGAAAAAATGTGAATCAGCGATTTGTGTAAACGGTGAAGGTGAAAATACAGAGTCAGATTTGAATTATTGTAATTTTCTAAAAGATATGAAGAATAATAGAATTGAAACTGATGGAATTTTTGTTAATGAGAGTTCGGTAGAGAAATATGATGACATAATTTTGAATAGTTTGGAAAGCGTGTCCCAGTTAAGCGTTAATAGCGATGAAATATTTATTGAAACAATAATTCTGGAGAGGTTTGAAAAACGAACTCAGACTCAGCAGACTCAGCGAAAGTATTACATGAGACAATATTGCTAGTAGAACGAGGCCTTTTAGCTGATTTGCAGTTGTCATTCAATGAAGAACGCTGAACTGTTTGGGACTAATACATCATTCGATGTCAGATAAATTGAAAATAATCATTGTCCGATATGAAGAATGATTAATATTATGTTATGTGGAAATATTATGAGCTAAAAAGAATAATGATTAGAGTAGAATAAGATAATTAGAATAGAATTTTTATTAGATTTTGATATTTTTACTAATAATGAACTTTTCAATTTTGGGATTTTATGATTTTTTTTCACTGAGCTTGTAGGTAGTGATAATTTCAATCGTTTATGTCCAATAAAATTTTTCGATTAGGGCAGTAGTTTTCGAGTTAGGTATTTTCAAAAATTTTCTTTTTGGGGTTTTGTGATTTTTTTTTTCTTCATATAAAGTTTTGTTTTAGTATTTTGAAACATATTCTGGAAATTCAATGTAATTCACCGAACGAATCTGTTGTGAAGGAAGTTTTTCAAACGACGATTTTGATAGCGTTCGATATTGATTGACTCCTACTAAATTTTTGCTCTACTGGCTGCCAAGAGGCGAAATTATCGAAAAATTCAGAAATCTCCAGTTCATGGAAAACAATTT
Source organism: Nilaparvata lugens (assembly GCF_014356525.2). Lineage (NCBI taxonomy): Eukaryota > Metazoa > Arthropoda > Insecta > Hemiptera > Delphacidae > Nilaparvata > Nilaparvata lugens. The sequence continues at coordinate 8,735 of NW_024091453.1, forward strand.
TGTGATTTTTCGATTTTTTTTTTCGGGAATCTTATTTTTTAGGATGAGTACATTCAACTTTGTTCTGTGAAAAATTTTGTTTAGAGCAAAGGGTTTTGAGGTTTTTCATTTTATAGTTTTTGTTGGTGACCTTGTATAGTAGCAAAAAATTTTTTTTTTGAATTTAAAGATGAATTTTAGGTCATTCGCTTGCATTTCTAAAATGGGATAGGATATGTGAAGTAGATATTTTTGAGATATTTGAGGGTTCGTGAGTTATTTCAATAGGTAGTATATTTTCGGCTTCAGTCAGACACGGATTTTGAATTTCGCGCGTTTCTGCTGAATGGTTATCTACTGATTTTGAATTTCGCGCGTTTTTGCTAAATGTTTATCTGCTATTTTTGTATGGTTTATGTTGGGATTTCATTTTGGTTTCATGATATTTGATGGATAGTTGTATTCTACATATATTGGATTTTGGTTTTCAGTTATAAGTGATATTCGTTTATTCCGATGAGTTCTTTTTTTTACGATTTATGATGATTACAAGGTATGCGGCGTATCTTGATTGTTAGTCTAGAAATTTCAGACAAATTCGGAAAAAGTCGATTTTCGAAAAAAATTTTATTGCAGTTTCATATTTTCTTAGCATAGATTTTAGCATTGCGATAATTATAATTTTGTTTAGGGCAAAGGGTTCTGAGATATTTCACTTTAGAATTTTGGCCCTTTGGATTTTATATTTCATTATATTAAGGTTATGAATAAGTTTTATTGAAATATTTTCAAGGGTTATTAAAGGTAGATATTTTGTTGATAGATTTCATGAATTAAATATTTGAATTTGTTGTCATAAGGTGTTGATAATTAAGGTTTAATGGTGATAGTCATTTTTTTAAGTCGTATTTTTTTGAAGTCATGCGCTATATTAAAGTCCCTAAGAGAATTTTTGTAAATATTATTCGTAATTATTTATCATTTCATCATTGTTTATCAGAATTGATTATAATATTTATGGATTTATCATCCAGTGGTTGAATAATAGGATTATATTTTATTTATTTGATCTGTTTTCGATGGGGTCTTATGATTAAGCCTATAATTATAAGTCCTCGTAAAATTTTATTAAAATATTATTACTGATTATTGTTGCTGGAGGTGAAGTCCATATTTTTCAATGGTAATATAGACCAAACTTATTGTCCATGGGTTATAATAAACGGTTATAGGGGAATTTTTTAGCTATGGATAGCAGAGTTTCAGTTTTATACGTTTATATCTTTGAATTGAATTTCGTTTTATAATTTTTTCTCAGTATAACTAATGATTACTATATTCTTGATTATATTCATGATAATATTTGAGTTTCATTGTGTCATGGTTCTAATATTAATGGTTTTGAGTAGAAAATTTTTCTTTTGGCACAATAGGTTGAGTTTAGGGCTTATTATTATGGTTGAGTTTTTATTTTCAGAAGTGATTTTTGGTAATCATTGTAGAACCATGTTTTACGATATAGAATCAGTTATTATAGAAGAGGGTTTATTATTCCATGGTTACATATTTATATTTTAGGGTACAGTTACCTATGAAAATTGGTATTTGGCTGGGTTTTACATTTAATTTCACAGTTGCATTATTGATTTTGTATTGATTTTACAGTTATGACTAACCATGTTATATTTCATAGTCATTATAATTATATCTTAGTTATTTCAAATTATGGTTATTCCAGGAAAATGAACAGGAAATATGGTTGATGGATAGTTTACCATTTTATGATAACCAAATGGTCATGTTTCATTCACATAATTACATATTCTGATTACATGTTACATTTTTGTAATATAACATTATCACTGATATAACTTTCTTTTTTTTCTCGATAAATCATGGTACGTTTTAATATTTGGTGCCACGAAAAAGTACAGTAATGTAATTCATTGTTTTGTTATTTTATTTTTGCGTTTGTACTGATGTGACCTACGTTAAAGAAAGTGCAATTGTCACGTATTTTTGAGTGACAAACGTTATTGATACTTTTAAACGTTCACTAATAGAAATTCATAATGAAGCTGTTATAAGACAATTATATTTTTGATGGATGAATATTTTATTCACTTTTATTTTGACTTGAATTTCTTTCTCAATAAAAATATAACTAGAGTATAAGTTTTTATATTCTGATTATTTATTGTATGATTGTGATTTTGTTTTCATATGACTCATATATTGTTCTGATTTCAGAATTGTTCCAGTATATATATATATATAGGCCTATGCACTTCTAATAAATTGTATCATTTCTAGGTTTCTGATTAATAATATATGCTAACCAGCCAGTCCAGTTGTTAATTGTAATATTCACGTCGAGTTTGTTAATATTATTGTAAACGTTTCTCTTGATTTTTTTTATTACGATTCATTTGCGGTTGCTTCAAGTAGAGTTTTTTTTTTTGTAAGAGGTTCTGTTACGCATAAACATGTCAATTATGGTACATTTTGCGTCATTTCTCATTCTCACGACTTTCACGGCGCAACTGGAGGCAGTCAGGGTCTTCGCGGGAGTTTTCTACAAGGAGCTACGTCACGCTGTAGCGTATGAATCATCGGTTCCACTAACATACGAGGTAGATTTCCCGGCAGCTCAGCTCGACATCTTGCAGGCGGAAAGGGTGTTCTGGCCTAACTGTCAACAAGAGGATTGCAGTTTAGCGGATGCGGTAGAAGTTTTGTATAATTCTACAAACGGAATTCTTCGCAACAGTCATGCTGCTTTCAACTCTTCAATTCGTTTGGGAACTCAAGCTTCACGAAAGACCAGAGCGATCGATGTTGTCGGCGATTTTCTTCATTTTTGTTGCGCAGTAGCGACGGATGGGGAACTTCATAAGCTGGAATTCAACGAAAAACATGTAGCTGATCACCTCAACGCATTCCAAGGGTTGGTTGCAGACGACCACAAAGATTTAATTCGGATTTCTCGCAACTTGAGGCAGTTTGCTGGAAATTTTTCTCAGCAATTTCACGATGCGTATAGCAAATTAACAGACAGTATGAGATTATTCGTACAACAGAATGTATCGGAGGAGAAAACACTGTTCACAAACCAGTTATTAACTTACATTTTTCACCTCTACTCACATGTAATATTTTATCACGGCAGGAATTCATAATACTGCGAAGGAACGCTGTGATAAAAAGCTTTTACCCTTTTCGCTGGTACACCCCAATTTATTACGTTCAGATCTCTTCAGATTGGAGAAAGGATATAAGTCGAAAGGACACCAGTTAGCTATACCTCTATCGGATTTGCAGCGATATTTTGATCTTCCACTTACGACTTGCGTGGTGAAGGAGAACTCCATGGTGCTTAGCTTAAAAGTACCGTTGGTCAGCATCGGCGGACAGTTTCAATTGCACAAGTATGTGAGGACACCTATGTATTTCGACGGCCAGATTTGTCAGCTTCAGCAGCAGGATTTCGTTTTGGCGCGGAGACAGGAGGACGGTGAGATTCAGGTCATCTCGGGAGATCATCTCTCTTCTTGTCGGGCACAGGACGATTTCTTATGCTATCTTCCGCGGCTGGTGCATGGAGGACATATGTCATCAGGTGTATGCATCACTTGTTTGCGGCGACAGAGCTGAAGGACATCCAACAATATTGCAGTTTAAGCTGTCGTCCAGCTAAGCAGGAGTTGGAGATCGTCGAATTTTCGCCTTCGGAGTATATCGTCGCGAATATACAGGCCAACACTACAGTCACTTGCGAGGGAGGTTCGTTTCATCATCTTCAACCTATTCCGGGAGCAATGTATGTGGTTTTACCCTGTCATTGCGAGATTTCGGTCGGCGGGAGAATAATGGTGAGAAAGACTTTTCCGTGTGACGCAAATGTTGATAAACAACCTCAGGTTCTCCATTACTTACCTTTACATTGGGTTAAGTTTAATTCGTTAAAAATTGATGTTTTGCAACCGCATTTCAATCCTAATTTTGTTAATTTTAGCGAAATTTTAAAAACTGATATAGATATAAAGGTTCCGGAATTTACAGTTCAAGACGTAATATCGTCAGATATATTTCACAAAGTAGATCTTCCAAATTCTTGGGGAGATGTTGTAAATTCCTCTAGTTTTGTTTTTTATATATTATTTGGCTGGTTAGGGTTTTTAACTTTATTCTGTGCATATTTAGGCATCAAGTTGTATGTGTGTAAATTATCTGCTGTAACGGTAGCACAACCCAAGATACATATAATCGATAGTTAAGAGTTATATAGTTACTTTTTGATGGATTAACTGTTTTATTGTTTTTTTTTTCTTGACTATATAGTTATGAGTCATAATGTACTTATAAAGTTTTTTTTTTTCGATTTTTATTGCAGCTTTTGAAGTAGTTCAATGTTGATTCACAAATAAATATATTGTCAATTGAGATTTTCTTTTCATAATAAGTTGAATATTCATGTATATTAATGTGTATAATATTGAAAGTTAGTTTCATATATAATCAATGTTATTGTGCAGCATAGTTTCATTTTGAATTTGATTTGAATGTTTGTAATTTAGTTTGAGTAACCTACCTTTCTATGTAAAAGTTTGATTTCAATGTATAGTAGCATTATCAAGTCAATCAGGCACACGTTTGTTTCCCGAGTATATTATTTTGTTTAATCATTATTATTTTTTTTTTGTTCCCCTCTTGACTACAGACTCAGGGACGAGTCTTTCAGCGGGATGGGTGATGTGTCACCTGGTCATATGGGACATATATATGATTCATATATTTATCTCATATTGATCAGGATTTTAGAGTTTTAATTTACGAAAAGTTTAATGAACGGTGTTTCTGCCTTTGAACAGTTTTGTCATCGACAGAAAGATTGTTTATTTCACTTGTTATCAAAATTATTGTAGCTTCTCTTTTGTTTTTCATAACAAACGTGCTCGCTTGTGCGACTGATAAAAATATGTATTTGAAATGGCTTCATGTTTGGCATTGACTGAGTTATATATTAATACCCAAAATTTTACTTTTGTGGTGTGTGAGCTCGTTCGTTAGGACTGTGAGTAAAGTCCGGCTGTTCTGGTGAAGGGGATAGATTTTGTTCTTGTTTTATAATACAGTTTTCCTGTCACAGTTCGGGCAGTTTAAAGAGAATTGTATTATTGAATAATAAGGGATCTGAACCCACTTCATTGGATCAGTTTTTTATTTTTCATTAATAATTAACGTCGCGTTCAACCAGTGGATGCCAAATTGGGGGCCATTATCATAAAGGTAGGTGACTACTGAGTCATTGTTTTAAATTTTCCATAACCACAACAAATTTAATCTTCACTAGCAGCCAAACGAGTAGCCCTTGAAATATTCATCTATTTATTGTTATTTCATAATTTCTAATTATAATTCTAATTTGTACAAATAATTTATTGTTTTGTTTTAATTATCAAAACCAGTACGATCATTTCTTGTTTTTCATTTCCCCACCTTTACAACTGGTAGATTCAATAGATGATTTCAAAGTCAATTCAATGATATTTTCAGATCATTTTCCTATAGAAGTTGAAGTGGTCTCCAATAAGCTACGGGAAGATGAATCATACTTATTACCGCTGCCTAGGTATAGATGGGTGGAAAATGCGAAAGAGGCATATCAGGGGCGTATTAGAAGTAAATTTCAAGACTTATTCATAGATTTACATAGCGCTGAAGAGCAAGCAACTCAGGTGATTAGTGTGGTTAAGGAATGTATGGATAATTATTCGTGTGAGAGAGGAAGAGTGTGTGCAAAATTTAAGCAAGCATGGTATGATTGGGAATGTGAGAGAGCGCGAGTGCGTAGTTTTAAGAATTTGAATTTATTTAGGAATAGTAACACCACTTATGCAAAGGAGGCTTATCTCGAGGCTAAAAACTATTATAAAAATATATGTTGCCAAAAGAAAAACGTTATTATCAGAGTATGAGTGATAGATTAGCGAATGTACGAGACTCCAAGGGTTTTTGGGAAGCGGCAAAGGTTTTCAAATTTAATAAGAAAATAATAAACAATTCTATACGGTCAGATGAGTGGACTCAGCATTTCAAGGAGATTTTCACCTCAAGTAGAGTAGCAGCATCAGCAGACTATGTAATTCATTTCAAAAGAGATGACATACTAGACAGTGTGATAGAGATGTCAGAGTTGAAAGCTGCATTGAAAAAGGCTAAGGAGGGAAAAGCACCGGGCACGGATGGGGTACCTATGGAGTTTTTCAAGAACGCGTCAGAAGAGCTTTTTGAAACGATTTTGGGACTCTTCAATCATGTATCAGAAAATGCAGACGTACCAACCAGTTTTAGGGATGCGGTCATATTCCCTATTCACAAAAAAGGAGATACGGCCAATGCAAAAAATTATAGAGGCATATCATTTGTGAATGCGCTAGCAAAGTGGTTTGCAGGTGTTTTGCTGGCTAGGCTTGAAAAGTGGGTACATATAAACAATGCACTCTGTGAACACCAAGCGGGGTTTAGAAAGGGCTATTCCACGATTGACAATGTTTTCAATTTACATAATATTATAAGTTTGAAATTAAGAGGAAGAGGGAAGAAATTATATTGTTTCTTTGTGGACCTGAAATCCGCGTTTGATCGAGTTGATAGGGCTGCACTTGTTCTTAAATTATATGATATAGGTCTATCAAATAAATTCGTTAGAGTTATCAGTGAGCTATATAGAGATACAAGAGCTAGTATATGGTGCAACAAAGAGATGACAGATTTTTTTCAAACAGTCAGCGGTTTAAAACAGGGCTGCTTGTTATCTCCAATTTTGTTCTCCTTGTTTATTAATGATTTGCATGATAACATGGTGGAGGGTGTATGGATTGATGAGCTGAATGTTAAGTTATTACTCTATGCCGACGACTTGGTTTTGTTTGCCTCTACTCCAAGGCCTTACAGAGAATGATTAATAATGTAAATGAATACTGTGACAGATGGGGATTGGAGATTAATACAGATAAATCTAAGATTATGGTATTCAGGAAAGGAGGACGATTGGCTGCACATGAAAAATGGATCCTAGGTGGTAACTCTATTGAGGTGGTAAACAAGTACAAATATTTAGGAGTAGTGCTTACCCCTCAGCTTTCATTCACACAGCATGTAAAGGAACGTGTATCGGTAGCTAAATTTGCGATAAATGGAATGTGGAGAAATTTTATTGCGAAGAATGATGTAGGAATTGAAGCAAAGTGGAAAGTATATCATGCTGTTATGAAGTCTGTGGCAGTGTATGCAGCACAAGTCTGGGGGTTCAAGTACTGTGACGTATTAGAGTCTTTACCTAGATTTTTTGTAAAAAAGTTGTTGGCATTACCTAGAGCCACACCCAATTATATATTACAGATGGAGCTGGATTTAGAATCAATGTATTTATATGTTTTGAAAATGCACATCGAGTATATTGCTAAAACCATGAGTCTCGGCAGGCACAGATTAACAAGAAAATTGGCTGAGAAAATAATTAGATATAAGATATCTTGGTTTAAGGAGTGGATGCGTTTGGATATAGAGTATGAATGTAACTTAGCAGAATGTTTGGTGAATGGAAGAGTGAATTTGAGCGTATGTATGAGAGAATGAAAGAGAAAAATAGACTGAGTTGTTTGCAAAGCGCAACTAATTCACGATTTCACAGCGTTTATCATATTTTAGACATGAGTAGAGGAAAGAGCTATTTGAAATCTGGATTGAACAGGAAAATGATGAGTTCTATTCTAAAAGCTAGAGGTGCATTATTACATTTGAACTATGGACATGGAAGAGAGGAAGAGCAGTGGATTTGTTCAATGTGCAATATGGGGCAGAGGGAAAATATTAAACATTTCATTGGAGTATGTCCAATCCTAAGTGGAGTTCAAAGAGCCTTTTTGGGGAAAGTTGAATTGAGTGACTCAGAGGTCGTTGATTGGCTCAATGGAAGTGATTGGTGGAAGCTGGCACGGTACGTGCAACAAGCAATCAAAATAAGAGAGTCACTAATCGAAGAATTCAATTATTAAATTGAGTAGGTCTAATAGTAGTAATTAGTAATTTGGCTATATAGTGGCGAAAGTATGACATTCAATTAAAATCATTCAAGTATTGTTTTTTTCTGTTTTGTTTTGATGAAGGGAAAATTTTATATTATTCACTATGTATTTTCTATTCATTATTTTAAGAATATTGCATATTATTTTTATTTCTAGGATAACAGTATCATAATTATAATTATCAAATTGTTAACTTTATTTTTAGTTTTGTTGATCGAAGGATATTAATCAGTTAGGATAAAGCATTGTAATAATGATTCAGTAGATACCGACTCCTGACAGACAACCTTCCGGTTATGTCAAATTAGTCTTTTATACAGTTCACTAGGTTTATTAAGAATTATTTTTTTTTGTTTTGAAAATTTTTGTTCAATATGTTGTATGCTTGATGATTCGTTTGGTTTTGTTTCTTAAATAAAGACGCTTATTATATTATTATTAATTATTATTATTATTATTATTATTATTATTATGAGCAATGCAATAATACACACACATACACCCATACTAATTTCTTAGTTAAGGTTAAGCTTGCATTTGTATAGATTCCATAGATGCAAATTGAACAGTTTTCCTTATTACAATATAATTTAAAACTAGATAATTTTATAATCGGCTACTTACGAATGCGCTACAGCCCTGCGTGGATCTTGGCTTTCTCAACAATTTGCCTCCATTCATCCCTCTGATTGTTCAGTCTCTTCCAGCTCCTCACTACTAAGTACGCCAGATTTTTGTCTACATCCTGGAGCCAACGTGTTCTCGAGGCGACCTCTTTTCCTCATACCTTCCATTCTTCCAACAAGCATCTGCCTCTGCATCCTATTGTTCTCCATTCTTTGCGCATGTCCCAGCCAGCTGATTCTTCTAGACTTTATGAATCGTACTATATCTTCTCCTCGCAGAATGTTACTTATCTCTGCATTGCTTCTGATTTTCCATTTTCGTATACAATGGTCCATAAACTTGAGTGCCCCCTACGGGCGGTAAAGATGCCTTGATTTTTTCATCTTGTTGACAGGATGCATATTTTCTCTTAAATCTTGAACTATACTAGCGTTTTTTTCTGATGATGAGCAATATAAATTCAGAGCGTCTATGTCGAGGCTTAACCCATCTTATATGAGCGATGCCATATCCTATTTGAGCATTTTCACACTCTGATTTCGTAGATGTTGAGCTTGCATTTGCATGGATGCGAATTTGAATAGTTTCCCCTATTACATTATAATAAGATTAAATATTTATATAATACTCAGGCCTATACCGCAATGTTGACGTGTTGTTGCTCCCGCAGGTCGCAGGTGTCGGCCGAGATTCGCTCTGTCCGATGTCCAATTTGAATGTAATTCTATGAATTGAAGTTTAAAGTTATTGAGTCCCGATAGCAAACAACAAGTACCTAGCATGGTTGTGGGATACAAATCAACATGATATGACTAATGGACATGATGGACTACAAACCCTTTATTGTGAATGTACCTTTCTCATTTTGTAATTACATTGAAAATACTCGAATGTCTGGCACACACCGTTATACGTGTCTGGCTGGTGTTGGTAGTTGTGAAACGGGACTTATATAAGTAGGCTACACAAAATATAAGTACAGTGTAAAGTACTGATACAATGTATTAGAGATATAACATACTAAAAGTTAAATATTCTCCGGCTGTATAGAGATTGCTATCCACTACAGACTACATAATAGATGGTTTTCTTCTATGCTTATTTGTTGTGAAGTTGCATTCTGAATGGAGTCAACTGACTGCCTGCAACTTGTGCTTGGATTGCAGGCAACCGTCTTCAGTTGCATTCTTTATCACTTGTCATCTTTTTCTCATCATTTATTCAGTTAAACAAGCAAACAAATACATCCCAAAAAAACAATCAACTTGCAATAATTATTCCCGTTAGAATTTCTTTGATGCCTTATTTTGCCAAGGAGAACTCTTAGGTGATCAAATATCAGTTTTGGGTGGTATAGCTATTGAATTTAAATTGCAATCACATAATATTATGTGTGTATAGCCTGCTTCCACCTAAACCTTTCATCTCTATTCATTAATGGTTTTCTAAATCATTAAACCTTTTCTGTCTTTATTCAATTAGGCCGTGGCCGTTTTTGACATTGAATGTTATCCAGTATTCAATATTTAACAGATATTCAATAATAAAAATTTAAGAAAATAAACATTGGTCATAAATCAATCCGATATTGCAGCTTTGAATTAGAGGAATAATTTATTCATGTTTTACTGATTGTCATGTTTTTTCAGGAGAGTTTCAATAGTGAAGGAAATTGCTAGTGTTGGCAACTCGAGTGAATGATTTTTGGGCGTGAAAATCTACTGGATGGTTGATCTGATTCTGATGACAATGGAAATAACCGAAGTTGAAATGGACGGCTATGACAGCCAAGGATGTCTCCATGATATGTTTCGGAGACAAGCGAGAAAAACTCCCAATAATCGGGCAGTTGTTGGATGGGTCAGTTTTTGTATTTTTCATTTGTTGGAGTGTTGACTATTCCAGTATCAATGATAGATTGGTTAAATTCGAATATTTAGTACAAGACATCATTGAATTCGATAATAAGACACAATTTCCCAGTTTATCAACAATTTCTATAAGTTATTGATAAAATTTGTTGAATATGCAAGTACCTTACATTGTTATTGAGGAACATTTCCATTATTGCTTTTAATGTACTTTAATTCCTTCTTATAATTGTTTATGAGTTATAGATAACCATTAGTTTACTCCATAGTTATTTTATAAGAATTATTTATCCCTTTTCATGAAGATTATTTTCTACAATAATATGAAACTTTCTCAAATTCAGTGTTTCTCAGTGCTATTAGTTATTTATACTTCACATCACATTAGTAGTTGTTTCTACTATTAGTAGTGTAGTGCCTTTGAGGCAGGAGATCTCGCTGACAAACTACTTTTTTGGATTACTATCAATTTAATCATGTCTCTGGTCCTTTTCACCTCTCAACTCCTCTTCAAAGAATATGTGATTATCATACCTTTTCTAAAACTATGTTAGAGAGTTAATTGTTAGTTTGTAATTGTAGAGTACTATATCGATGGTCTATTGACTAGTTGAAGCCTCATTCACATTGTCCAACACAGACAGACAGTAATTTGCATGGCCTTGCTGGTCTGTGTCTGTGCGGCCAGTTGCTGCTAGATGTGAATACACTCATGCAAATCAAAGTGAACAATACTTTTAATTGTGTCTGACACACTGCGTTGCGTGTCTGTCCAGTGTTGGTAGATGTGGATCAGGCTTAATGGATTCCAATCACAATACAATATTATCAATTATAAAGTAATGTATAATGTTGCCATAACTGATTTACATAATTTCATTTTCAGGCTAGATTTAAAACCCTTGATTATGAGAGCGACTGTTTAGCAGTGAAACTTGGACAGTGTGGAGTGGGAGTGAATACGGTGGTTGGAATATTAATGGACAGATCTTGGCAGTATGTTGTCTCCGTTTTGGGCATACTGAAAGCTGGTAACATATTCTACTCAATCCTTTCCTGTTCAATCCACTAATACTATATTAATAGAATATCTTCTTCTTCTTCTTCTTCTTCTCTTCTCTTCTTCTTCTTCTTCTTCTCTTCTTCTTCTTCTTCTCTTCTTCTTCTTCTTCTTCTCTTCTTCTTCTTCTCTTCTTCTTCTTCTTTCTTCTTCTTCTTTTCTTCTTCT